>NW_022161158.1:0-22045 GCF_008728515.1 Papio anubis | reverse complement strand
CTCACCCGATGTTGCGGCCCAGAATCCGTGGCAGGTATGGCAGCTTCTTGACAATGATGGTGCCATCGTAGAAGGAGGGCTGGCAGCTCTGTGCAATGGCATTGGCTGCCAGCACCGCCATCAGCACGGGCAGTGCATGCACTATCTGGCCGGTCAGCTCAAAGGCCAGCAGCGCCGTGGAGATGGTGTGGGTCACAGCCCCTGAGAAGGCTGCAGCCCCTGCAAGGGCAGAGTCAGGCAGGGCAGCTGAGGCCAGGGGCCAGCCTCATGTGAGGGCAAAACTGGCATAGCTGCGACCAGGGGCTAAGTGTGATTTGTAAGAGGTTACAGCCTGGGCACTGTGGGAAGTGCCCAGTGCCTGGGCTTGGTGAGAGGAGAGGGATAAGGGAGGCCACGGGGCTGGGGACACGACAGGAACCATGAGGGAGTGATGGGCCCCGGGGAATGGTGGGACTTAGGAGGGACAGACCCCCATGAGGGGTGCGGGGCTCACTGGGAGGCTCAGTGATGGCTCTGTGCCCTGTGGAGCCACCGGCCAATTCTCCAGGTCCAACCCAGCCCCACGATGCTGCCCACCCAGCAGGGCCCTGACTCACTCACCTGCCAGGGCATAGCCCCCGGGCATGATGGGATTGGTAATCCCTCCAGCCACAATGCCCTCAGGGAAGATGAAAGAGAGAGTCTCTCCAAAGAGGCGCCCGATGGCAGCTCCTGGCCACAGACTTAGGGTGAGGGGGAGCCAGGCTGACCCGGCCCCCACAACGCTCCATCCCTGAGGACCATCCTCAGTACCACCTGGGCAGGGTGAACCAGGAGCCATGGCCCTGCCCCAAGAACCCCGAAATTATCAGAACCTCAGGACTCCAGACTCACCAAGGATGAAGATGGGCATGAAGTACCCGGCAGGGATGGGGATGGTGGTGGCCAGAATCAGCATCCAGAACTGTGGGAGTGGGGAGCCCGGGGCAGAGGTTAGAGGCCCCTGAGCAAAGCATGGACAAGAGAAGACAGGACAGGGGACAGGGGAGTGTCCTAGAGAGAAAGAGGGTGCCCGGCCATGCGCCCACTGCCAGAGTCTGGCATTAGGGGAGGGTCCTCACCCTGAGAAATGCCCACTGTGTGCCTGGCACTGTGCCAGGTACATTCCTTTGTTCCTCCTCAGCCTTCCCAGTAACCACCCCATTTTAAAGATGGGAAGAGTGAGGCCCAGAGAGCTGAAGTCACTTGCCCAGGACCATGCAGTGGGCAGGGAGCACATCAGGAAGTGTGGGTGGAAGGCCTGGGCTCCATGCCACCAGGTGCAGGGAGGCACCCCCTCCCCACCAGAGCTGGTCCTGGCTCTGTGCTCATCTGGGGACCAGGGGGCCCACCTTCATAACTAGGAAGAAGGCAAGGGTCCCAAAGATGGTGAACCGCGGGTGGTACCATTCCCACCACAGGTGCTGGGGGTCGAGCTCCTCGGGCCAGGGTGGGCTGGAGTTCCAAGTCATCAGCACCCAGGAATGGTTGTCAAACAGCGAGTCCAGATGCTGCTTCATGGACAGCTGTGGTGGGGCAGGTGGGAACTGGACTTGAGGGGCCCTGAGTAGCAGACCCCAGCCGCCCCCGCACCGCCTGATCCTGCCTGGAATCCTCCTCTGCCACGTCCCAGCAGGGGGCCTTGGGCAGGGCTCTGACCTCCCGGAGCTATGGTCTCCTTATCTGTAGAATGATGCCCAGGTGTTGCCCTTGTGGGGTGCCGAGGGGATTACGTGAGACACATGTAAAGGGGAAAACAAATGGGTGTTCCCACTCCTGCCACCCCCACTCAGGGCCCCTTACCCGAGAAGCTAGGAAGCGGCCCACACCGGGCGGGTAGGTGATGGAGGCGAGAACCAAGGTGGCCAGGGCCGAGTACACAGGCTTGCTGTGGGGGGTGGGTAAGGTCTAGGGCTGGCCCTCCCTTTCCCACATCCCGAGGAGAGGGAAGCAGGGCCTGGCCCAGGCAGCAGCAGAGCAAGGACTGGGGAGGAGGAAGGGCAGGAGCAGGGAACATGGCCGCCTCCAGGGGGTGGAGCCCGTGAGGTGAGCCCCTCACTACTGGGTATGACTGAGGGCAGAGGAATCACACAGGAGATTAAGAGGAGAATTGGGGCAGAGGCAGGCTGGGAGGGAGGAGAGAGCGGGCCGCGCCGGGGCAGGCCATGTGCCTCTCGGGGCAGGAGGGCTGGCCAATGCTAAGGCCAACGCCAGGGGCCACACAAGATTTGAAGGGGCAAGGGTTTGAGGCTCAGTGAGGGGATGGGGGTTTGCTGAGAGAGTGTAGACTGAAGGAGGGATGGGAGTTCAATGGGGGGTTTGTAGCCCAGTAAGGAAGGGGGGACAGTGACTGTGGGGACTTGGAGAGGGGTGTTAGGTGCTCCATGGGCTAGGGAAGGATTTAGGGGCTCAGTTGGAGGATGGGGGTGGGGCTTTCTACATAAGGTTTGGAGCCCACAAGGGGCTCGCTGAGATGTCCCCAGCCCCTAGGCCCGGAGCCTACCTGGTGGCCAGCAGTTTGGAGCTGAACCGATTGGTCTTGATGAAGCTGAGGAAGGTTCGCTGACAGAAGAGGTAAGCACAGCTCAGGACGCCACAGATGCCACTTGGGGGATGGAGGGAGGTAAGACCAGAGCCTGAGCCCAGTGCCAGGGGCCACAGTCCAGGCCTGGGGGGAATGCCATACTGGACTCTCAGGGGCCCAAGGCACCCACTCACCCCAGTGCCACAAAAAAGAAGATCTCTGGCAGGTCGAAGGGAACGTCCACCCGGAAACTGGTCTTGTAGAGGGAGGTGATGGTCTCTGGGGAAGGAGAGCAGTGGGGAGCCGAGATGGCGCTCCCACCCCACCCAAACACAAGTCCCAGACTAACAGCCGAGGTGCCAGGTCCTGACCCGGAATGTGTGTCCTGGCATTCCAGGCCCCCACAACCAGGCTCCTGCCTCCCTGCCCAGCCTCATCCCTTCTACCCTCAGGGCTCCTGCCCTTCATGCTCAGCACAGGTCAGCCCCTTCCATCCTCCCAGAGAGGTGGGAACAGGGAGGAGGAAAAAGAGGGAGAGAGAGGGAAGAGGAGAGCAAGGGGTATACACAGGGGGGAAGGGAGGGCTCCTCACCCCGGCACCCAGGTAGGGCCAGGGTCAGGCAGCCCAGGGGGCTCACCCTGCTCGCTATTGAAGACCGCCAGGAGCCGGAACATGAAGGCCCCGCAGGTGGCCGCAAAGAAGCCCCTCCAGTAATCCCAGACAGAGAAGTGGGAAGACATGACCTCGATGCTGAACAGGACGCCTGGGGGCGACGCTGATCTCAGGTGGGCTCCCCATCCCCACCCACCTGTGGCTGTAGGGCCCTCTCCCCATGTCACCTCCTCCCTGACCCATCTGTCCTGCTCTCCTACAGCCCAGACAGGGACAGACAGGAGGGGAGGGGAGGGCATGGGCCCTGGGCGGGGAGGAGCCCGCTGCCCAGAGATCCGTCCAGCCTGGAATGCAGATGTGCACCCTCTCACTATCGGGTGAGAACAGTTTGATCCCCATTTTACAGAGGAAGAAGCTGGGCTCAGAGAGGCCAAGGGGCCAGTGGATTTCAAACCCAAGTCTATGTAATGTTACCCTGAAGCCTCTCAGCATCACCCAACCACGCCCCCCACCACCCGCCCCCTCCCCCGCCGCCTCCGGGGATGGCTATACCCAAGGAGGGGCTGAAGTAAGAACTAGAATGAGACCCACCCCCTCCTCCAGGCTCTCAGCTGGGCTGAGGGAACCCAGGGTGTGAGGGGAGGAGCTTGAGGGACCCAGGGGGCGGGGCATGAGGGGGTCTCACCACTGAAGGGAGCTCCAAAGACTGTGGCCACGCCCACTGCCGCACCTGCCACCAACATTTCGTTTTGCTTGCTCTTGTTCTAGTGGGATCCGAGTCTGGGGCTCAGCATCAGCCCCCTCCCTCCCCACTCCCATTCCTCTCCAAGGGCTCTCCTGAGTCCCTAACCTCAGGCCCCCGAATGGTCGTGAGGAAGACACGGCCCAGGTAGGCAGCCATCATCACAGACAGGTGCACCCAGCGGCCCTGCAGAGTGAAGCAAGAGGGCAGGCACAGACAGCCCTTCACCTAGAGTAGCACGTGGCTTTCACCACACCCCCCTCCTCCCTCTCTCTCCAACCCCCAGGGCCGTCCTCAGGTAGTTTTGTCAGCCACTCTCAGGGACCGGTCCTGTTCTTCTCCCCCAAGACTGAGCTTCTCAAAGGCAGGGACAAGCCCAAGTCCCCTCTGACCCAGCTTTGGTAGGGTGATGGGGGTGAGGCTGGGGTGGCTGGGGTGGGTAGGGTGGTTGGGGTGCCCTCACCCCTGCCCATACCACTTTGCCCAGGAAGAGGGTGCTGCCACAGGCCAGGGTGCAACACATGCCCACCACCTTGGCCCCAAAGTTCTTGATATCCAGGTAGTCCTCCAAGACCACACCCGACAAGATGGTCTTCACCTCCGGGATTCCAGAACCTTGGCGGGGGTGGACAGGGCCAGGAGAGGGACAATCTCTAGATTAAAAATCTCAACACTCTACCCACGAAGTGTTTTCACATTATGATCTCGCCAGATCAGCAGAACCCTCTGAAGTTAGGATTATTTTCCTTTGGGGACAGGGTCTTGCTCTGTTGGCCAGGCTGGGATACAGTGGTAGGATCATAGCTCACAGCAGCCTCAGATGCCAGGGCTCAAGTTATCCTCCCGTGTCAGCCTCCTGAATAGCTGGGACTATAGGTGGAGACCACTTCGCCTGCCTTACTTTTTTAAAGAGATGGAGTCTGGCTATGGTGCCCGGGCTGCTCTAGAACTCCTGACCTCAAGTGATCCGTCCGCTTCTGCCTCCCAAAGTGTTGGGATTACAGGCGTGAGCCAGTGTGCCCAGCTGGGTTAGGATTCCTTTGTTTGTTTGTTTGTTTGTTTGTTTCAGACAGGGGTCTCACTCTATCACCCAGGCTGGAGTACAGTGGTGCAAACACGGCTCAGTGCAGGATCGAATTCCCCGGCTCAAGCAATCCTCCCGCCTCAGCCTCCTGAGTAGCTCGGACCACGGGCACATGCAATCACGCCCAGCTGATTTTTTTCTATTTGTTGTAGAGACAGGATCTCCCTGTGTTGCCCAGGCTGGTCTCAAACTCTAGGCAAAAAGTGATCCTTCTGCCTCAGCCTCCTAAATTGCTGGGATTACAGACATGAGTCACCGCACCCAGCCTAGGGTAAGGTCCTTAAACTCATTTAGCAGATTTGGACGCTGAGCGTCACAGGCGGAATGTGAGTTGCTTACATTCCTCCCACCAGACCTGGCAGAAAGCTGTGGTAGGATAGGGGAAGCCTGGATGAAATCTCAGGCCACCACTGAGTGAGCCTTGAGCTCCCCTCTGCTAGCCTGGAGCTGGAGGCCGGGCTGAGCGGCCAGGTGGAGCTGTGCCTCCTCCACCAGCTCCTCCCAGGCTTCACAGAAGAACCTCCCACCAGGCCTCCCATCAAGTCCCAGAGGAGCCCCTGGAAAGCGGGTAGGGCCAGCAGTGACCCAGAGGTCAAGATCTGGCCTTCTTGCTGTGTCCCTTCGGGCAAGCAACATGACTCTTCTGGGCCTTTGTGAAATGAGGCTGCCGCTTCCCGACTCTCCCCATCAGAAGCCCCCTGGGATCTGAGAAGGTTTTGGCCAGCAAGGACTGGTGTGGCGACCATGGACTCACCTCCAGATGAGGGTGTGATGCTCTGGGAGAAGCCTGAGGAGAAAGAGACGAGGGCCACAGGGTACACAGTCCAGGAGAGATACCGGAGCAGGTGACTGTCCCCAATCTCTCTGTACAGCCACTCATGTGCTGGGGAAAGCTGTGTATCAGGAGCCACCCATAGCCTCTGCAGCCCTCGGGGCTAGACACTGTGGTGCCTACTTACTGACCAGAAATGGAGTCACAAAGAGGGAAGAACCAGGCCACCCAGTGAGGGGCAGACCCCCAAGAAGAGGCAGGAGTATGACCCTGGGTCCATATCCCAGGTTTCCACTGCCTAGCTGAGTGACCGTGGGCAAGCCACTCAGCCTCTCTGAGCCTCAGTCTCCCCATCTGTCAAGTGGGCTAGTGATGGGCTCTCCCTCACAGGCTCATTGAAGACTAAAGAGGGCCACTGAGAACTAAATGACACAGGCGTGAAGCACCAAACACCATAGTAGGTCCTGCTTCTGGCATCTGAGGGTCTCCAGAGAAAGTGTCTTAGACCCTTCCTGGCCCACACCCCCTCTTCCAGGGAGGCCTCAGGGTTGAGGCAGGCTGCTGAGGGAGCGGGGGTTGGGAAGGAAGCTCCAAGCTTAGTGTTACAGGCAAGTGCCCCCACTCCCACCCCAGGGCATGGAGAAGGGAAGGAGAAGGACCGGGGTGGCTGGAAGAGGAGGCAGAGAGGTCAGAGGAGGAAGCGCTCTTGGGAACATTCAGGCCTCTCTCCCTTGTTCAAATGAGATAACTGAGGCCCAGAGAGGGGCAGGAGCCTGCCCAGGATCACACAGCAAGTCAGGAGTAAAGCCAGGACCAGATCCCCACCCAGAGCCCACCTCCCACCTCTGCTACACCTGGCGACATCCACCTGGCATCCCCAGAGCGAGCTCAGGATCCCTTGGCCCAGAGCAGCACCTGCCATGGAGGGGTTACCTTGGACAACACTCCCGACAGCCAAGTCCATGGCATAGCTGACCAGGGCCATGAGCACCCCGAGGACCATCAGGAAGTACCAGTCCTCGCCCAGGCGGAACAGCTTCTGCTTTAGCCACTCCAGGCCACCTGGGGCAGGGCGTGGGGTCATGGCACAGGGTGGGGCAAGAGGCACAGACAGTCCCATCCTAGGAGGCCTGCTGGGTTCCAGGCAGGGAGGCTGGGGCAGTGGGGTGGAGCTTGGTGGTGGACTCTGGGGTAGTCCTGAGGGGGACCTGCCTCACATAAGTAGCCGGGCAGGATTTGTGGCAGGCAACAGTGGTGACACAGTGGGTGCCAGGACTGCTGCCCCTGCCGGAAGGCCTTTGACCTGTCCACCGTCCCCATCCCTGCCTGTACTGGGAGGTTCCTGGGGGACAGGGAGTGTGGAGGAGGCTGGCAGCTACAGCTTTCTCCTATATCCCTGCAGGGCTCGTAGCTGAGAGAGCACCAGGGTCTAGCAGACTCTTGCGTGTCCCAGGGCCTGTGGCACCAGGTATCCTCTGGGTTCCCAGCAATGCCCCTGGCCCACTGGCTGCCAGCCCAGCCTGGGAGCTGGCCCTCACTGGCTGTGGGCACCAGCCCCTGGGGCTGCACTTAGCCTCCTTCTGGAGTCCGTACTTGCTCTGCCCTGTAGCTGAGGGGACAGTCAGGTCTCAAAGTGAACAAGGCACATGGGGTTCCAAGGAAAGGTGCCAAGTGCAGGTTGCCCCAGCCGCTTGCTGTGGCCCCAGCTGTTCCAGCAGCTAACCCCCACGTCCCCTCACTGGCACAGGTAGGTGAGGGAGAGGCCTGGGTAGAGGATGGGCACAGTGACCAGGCCTTGGGCTATATCTCCCGAAAGGCAGAGGGCAGATGCCTGACCCATCTGACCCACAGACAGTGGGACAGACAGACCCCTTCTCTCCCTGCCTCCCAGGAGACTTTGGGCAGTGAGGTCCTGGACAAACGCCAGGAGGAGGGTGGTTTCTGGGCAGGGAGGTGGGGTGGGAGCTGGGCAGGAGTGATGTCCTGAGTGGTCCTCCAGGGGGAAGGGAAGAGGACCTGGCTCTCACCTCGGATGCCTCGGCGGATGCGGGGACACGGGCCCCACAGCTCCTGCAGAGTCACAGGGTCCCCTGAGGAGCCCTCACGCAGCCCCACCAACTCCTCCATCAGGCCCCTGGGGAAGCAGATAGAGGGAGGGACCCGGGTGAGCTGCTGCACGTCCTCGCGCTGCCTCTAGGCCCTTCCAGTGCTCTCCCCACCAAATCAAGAGGAAGGATTGTGCTTTTGTGTGTGTGTGTGTGTGTGTGTGTGAAGTTACCACACTAGGTCTGTGTGTGCCCTCATCCCTGAGGTTCCGTCACTGAGGGTGTGTACCTGTGTGTGTCATTTTGTGGGATGGGGGTGGGATTCCTAGGTGTCCCCCCCGGTGTCTAGCTGCAGACTGGGCAGGCACAGGCTGGAGCCTAAGCCCTGCTCAGAGCCCCTTCCCCTTCTGTGGCCGCTGCTCCCACCCTTCTGGGTCGCTTGGCACTTCCGCTGCTGGAATCGGTCTCTGCCCAGGGCTGTGACTCTCTCACTGCAGAGTCCCATGGATGGCTCTGACTCTCCCTCCCCATCTCGGAGCACCCTCCTCTCTCCCCAACCGCTCAGGCCACAGAGGCAGGAAAACCCCAGGAGCAGAAGAAGGCGTCTGCAAAGCCAAAGTGAGGTGCTGGCTTCTGCCCCTACCATCCCCTCTGCCCTGCCTGCCTGGCCCTGCCAGGTTCATACCCCCAGTCCATGCCCAGAGACCCCTCACCTGTCAGTCCTCCTGCTGTGGCTGAACAGGCCCTCCTCTCAGAGCCTCCTTTGCTCCCAGCTCCAGTGCACCTGGACAGGTATGTGCTCTACCAAGCATCATTCTCCCCCCGCCACCCCCACCCACCCCGGCCTGGGGTTTACAGTGGAGATTAAAAATGTCCTTGACAAATCAACCAGAACTGTGGAGGCCAGAGCCATGCAGGGCAGAGCTGCCAAGAGGGAGGGGAGCAGGAGCTTCTCCACCCACCACAGTGGCACAGAGGGTGGTGCCCGGCTGTACTCAGTCTCCTGGGTGCTTCTGGACAGGGGCTGGGGAGGGGGAGCTCACTCACACAGCAGGACAGTGAGGGGCTATCTGCCAGGGCTGAGGCTCAGGGCTCAGGAGTCTCAGAACTGGACATGGAAGGTTTGGAAAAGCACAGAGGGAGAGGGGAGGAGGCTGGGCAGGGAAGGAGAAGGCAGGCCGGCAAAGGTGAGTGGGGTCAGCATGACCACAGCCTCCCTGTGTGCCAGGTAGAGAGTCAGCCTTCCCCAGATTAATTACCCTGAGTGCCCATGGAAATCCCACGAGGCAGGCAGTGTGATCCCGTTGTAGAGAAATGGCGTCTCAGGGAGGCGAGGCTGCCTGTCCAAGATCACAGAGGCCGAGGCAGAACCGGGATTCCCTGCCCAGGTTTACCAGGCTCCAAAGCCTGCAGGCTGTGCCGCACGGTCCCGTCCTGATGACCCATCTTGTCCAGGGCTGGCGAGGAGGCCGACACCTGGGGCAAGGCAGTGAACTGGGGTCAGGAACTTGGACTTGATCCTTGTGTCCAGACCCTCCAGGCTCAGGAAATGCCTCTCAAAGCACACGTCCAAAGGCCAGCGGCTCTGTCTGGGGACTTCTGGGTAATTCCACAGACTTTGTCCTACCCTAACAGAAGATGGGAGCACAGGTGTGAGGGGACATGGCGAGGAACAAGCACATGCTACGTGTCAGGAGCTTCTGATCTGCAACTCAAATCTTTCTCCCCACACTCTGTGAATGGGGAGAGCATCGCCATTTTGTAGATGATCAGAGAGGTAGGTCACTCATCCAAGGTCACACAGCAGAGGCTGAACCCAGCCCTCCACTGTGCAACTCTTTCCCGGCCCCAATCTCCTCTGCTCCTGAGGCTGAACCAGGGCAATGGTTGAGCACAAAACAGAAGAGTTGTGTCTGATGCCACTTTTGGGCAAGAGGTTGGGGGCAATTGCCTCCACTCCTACCAGACAGAGCCACCCTCTGAATAACATGATGGCCCTTGAATGATTGTTAAAATCTGGGACCCTGGGCTACCCTCTGCCTCTAGATGCCAGTCAAGTCAAATCAAAATCGAAAGTGTGTGTTGTAGGAGGTGGGACCCGAGCCCCCCTTCACCTTGGCCACCCCGACCTGTTGACTCTGCACAGCACCAGAACTGGCTGCCCTGTTGACATCCTAATCCCCAGTGTCTGGTCTGGGGCAGCTGCTGGCTACGGTCCCACAGCCGGCACCGCACATTCGTATCCACCCTCACCCCCCAGCCCTGTGAGCACCAGGAGGCCGAGAAGAGCACAGCCAGGGGGTGCAGGACCCAGTGCAGGTCCCTCCCAAACCCACTGCCTCCACATCAGCCCTAATTTCTCCCCTTACACATCACTCGCCTGGCAGCAGTAGCGGGGGCTCAGTAGAGTGACAGCAGGGGAGAACCCAGTGCGGCTCTGTGACCCTAACGCCATCACCTCTGTTTCCTCCTCTGTCAAATGAACTGAGCCTGACACCTGGGTCTCTGTCTCCTGACAGGATAAGGGTGGGAGTCGGGCGCCCAGGACCCGCACAGCCCCCTCGCCTCAGAGCAGCTGAGGACAGGGGATGGGGGACAGGGCACCCTGAAAGATACAGGGCGGGTATCGGTGGGAGTGGGGCGGTGCAGAGAACCCACATGCAGAGGTCACTGAGTCCCCACACTACTTTGCAGCCCGGCAGGTGACATGAAGCAGGGTTCCCTGCCCTGCTTTTATTCCAACAGTTACACCCCCACTGTCAGGTGCCTAGGAGGGGAGGGAGGCTCTGGTTATTCCTGACTTCCCAGAGGAACTGTGGGGACAGCTGGGGAGCTAGCAGATCCCCCATCTCCCACCACTCCCCAAGACACAGGCCTTACCAGCTCCCTGCCACAGCCCCTTCCCATGCCTTACCTGGTCCCGCTGTCTTCAGCGAGAGGGGAAGGGGTTGGAAGAGTGAGGAGTGCTGGGGGTTCTTTAGGAACGCCAGGCTCCCAGAGTCCGAAGGTGGCTGCAGACACCCCAAAGGTTCCAGGCAGTCTCTGACTGGGACCAGCTCCAGGTGGAAGGGATCTGAGTGTTTCCTCAGTGACCACGTCCCTTCCCCTTCGCTTGGCCACCCCATGCCAGGCGCCTTGGGGTCCCAGCCCAGGTGGACTGGCCTGTGAGCTGAGGACCCACCAAGCACGGGACAGAGGCCAGAGAGGAAGAGACGCCTGCTAAAGTCATCCCGAGAGGCTGGGGCTGACACAGCCCTCTGCACATCCGATGAGAAGGGATGCTGGAGGGAAACAGTGGTCATGACAAGGTTCTGAAAAGACAGGAGATGCGGGGCCGGGCACAGTGGCTCATGCCTGTAATCCCAGCACTTTGGGAGGCCGAGGCTAGCAGATCACCTGAGACCAGGAGCTTGAGACCAGCCTGGCCAACTTGGCGAAGCCCCATCTCTACCATAAATACAAAAATTAGCTGGGCAGGTGGTGCACACCTGTAATCCCAGCTACTTGGGAGACTGAGGCAGGAGAATCGCTTGAACCCGGGAGGCAGAGTTTGCAGTGAGCTGAGATCGTGCCACTGCACTCCAGCCTGGGTGTGATTCCTTCTCAAAAAAACTAACAAAACAAAAAGATTAAAAAAAAAAAAAAAGAAGAAGACGCTTGGGCTGCTGGGGTGCTGACAGCCCGACCCAGTGGTAAGGGGACAGAGGGGAGAGATTGCAGGAGAAAGTCCTGAGCCCAGGAGATGTGGCAGCAAGTGTGATGCTGGCGAGATGCTTCCAGGCTGATGGAGCGGAGAGGGCACAGTGATGCTGCAGCAGAGAAAGCAAGGCCCCGGAGGGGCGGGCAGGGATGGGAGCCAGTCCGGGATGGATGGGCAAGAAGGTCTTGGGTGCAGCAGAAACAGCTCTTCCTTTGTTGCAGAACGGAAAGGAGGTGATGTGAGTGAAGGCGCAGGCAGGGTGGTGATTTGGGGTAGAAAGAATTTAAAAAAGAAAAAAAAAGGAATTCTCAGTCTAGATATATTTGGAAGATGTCGCTCAGGGTCACTAGAGGCCCCACATCCTGGTGCATAATTTCCACCCTTGCTCCAGGGTCTGTGGCATGAACCCACTGGATGATATAATTACCTTCTCCCCAGCAGCCCTCACCTCCTGCTAAGCACCACACTCAGCTCTTAGCCTCCGTTACGTTATTTAGGCCTCACCACAACTCGTGAGGTGAATGACATTGTCGCCATTTTGCAGAGGAGGAGACATGTTCAGAGCTGTTAGGAATAAGCTAGGGATACCAGCTGGGAAACGGCAAAGTGAGAGCCCACACCCAAGCCTGCTCTATAAGCTGCACCTGCTGCCTCTCCTCCCAGCACCACTGTTGTCTCTTCCTTCTTACTCTGCATGCCAGGGGACACCAGAGCATGATCCATGAGAGGGCAGACCCCGACCTCACAGAGCACCAGAAGGCTGACCCCCATCCCCGCCCAGGGCCGCAGGACTCGGGCCATCTGCCAGGACAGCGTGCCAGGCCCTGCCTGGTCCTCTCTCTCCTCTTGTTTTAGGACAAACAGATGTTGGGATCCTTGGCAGGTCAGTGCACTTGTGTGTCCCCCAGTCTAGCCAGCCCCAGTTGACACCATCGCCCCTCTATCCCCTGTGCCCAGCCCAGGCACACAGTCCCACCAGCCCTAAGACAAGAATCTGATGCAACAGTGGGTGGGGGTGGTCCTGTGGGAGTTGGTAGAATCTTTCTGGCTTTAGTTGCCCTGTCCTTGCCCACTGGCCAGAGGACCTGGTGGGCTGGGAGACGGGATGGGTGGGACTAGAGGGATGTCTGGCCAGTAGCCTGGCCCACCCTGCTCACTCCTCCTGCCCCTTCCTCCAGAGGTGCTTCCAGACCACCAACGGCTACCTGTCCGACTCCAGGTCCTGCCCCAGCAACTACAATGTGGCAGCCCTGGCCACCTCGTCCCTTGTGGGTAGGTTCTGGCTGCAACTCTCCTGCCCTTGGAGAATGCACGGTCCCACCCTAGACCCTGGCTGTGGGAAGGGCACAGCTGAGTTGCAGGTGGGAAGACGGCAGCCCTGTTGGATTCTCCATTTGCTAAATGCCAGAGTCCCATTTTCTAAATGCCAGCCCTGCTGGATTCTCCATTTCTAAATGCCACAGGTCACCGGGGGACCAGTGGCTCAGGGTTCTGCTTCCACGAGTTAAACTGCTGGGTTCTCAATAAGCTCTGCGGGGGTGGGGCAGAGTTTTTCAGATGGCTGTCTGGCATGGCCTCCCTGCCTCTCTGCCAGTCACATCACCTTAATCCAGGTTCCCTGGAGGCAGAGCCTGACATAGGCATGACTGTGCAGGTGATTCCCTGGAGACTGGCCCTCAAGAGAAACCAGCAGTCAGCGGGGGAGGCAGAGCACGCTGGGAAGGGGCTCAGCAGGAGTCTAGCCCTGCCCACCTGGTCCCACCGCAGCTTGGGAGCATGAATAGCACCCCAAAATTGATGGCACGCTATGGCAAGAGGCTAGACTCTTTTTATTTTATTTTATTTTATTTTAGAGAGACAGAGTGTCACTCCGTCACCCAGGCTGGAGTGCAGTGGTGTGATCTTGGCTCACCACAACCTCCGCCTCCCGAGATCAAGCAATTCTCCTGCCTCAGCTGCCCAAGTAGCTGGGATTACAGGTGTGCGCCACTACACCCAGCTAATTTTTGTATTCTTAGTAGAGACAGGGTTTCACCATGTTGACCAGACTGGTCTTGAACTCCTGACCTCAAGTGATTTGCCCGCCTCAGGCTCCCGAAGGGCTGGGATTATAGGCCTGAGCCACTGCGCCCGGCCAGGGGCCGGACTTTATACTCTCCCACTGCTGCCTCACTGGCTGCCCCTGGGGAGGAATTTGCAGCCTCCTGGGCATATCTGGGTGAGGCAGCTCCCACTGGCTCAGGGCGGTTCTGCAGATACGGTTGTAGGTGTGAGCTCACAGCAGCAGCACCTGAAGCAGATGGGGATAGGCTCCTGGCACAGTAAAGGAGGTGTCGGTGATCACCACGGCATCAGGTGGCGCCAGCGTGGCCTTCACCTGTCTGTGCATACCCAGCTCTGCTCCATGCCCTGCAGGCTCTGCTTCACTAAAGCCCGCCCAGCTCCCCCGGGACCCCTGGGGCCCTCCCTCCCCACATTGGCCTGTGCCTTTCTCTTCCACCCGCAGCACCTTAGACCGCTGCATCTACCTTTCAAGAGCCACTTGAACCCCCGCCTTCTTCAAAACACCTTCTTAGATACCCAACACCCCCCACTTTAGTGATTGGGAGCGAGATTCTCCCTTTCTTCCACATGCCCATCCTTCCCATTTTCCCAGCTCTCTAATTTCCTTTGTGGATACCTCCTCTTTCTTCTCAGTCTGTCACCCAGGCTGGAGTGCCGTGATGCGATCTCGGCTCACTGCAACCTTCACCTCCCAGGTCCAAGAGATTCCCCTGCCTCAGCCTCCCAAGCAGCTGAGATTACAGGCACATGCCACCATGCCCAGCTATTTTGTGTGTGTGTGTGTGTGTGTGTGTGTGTATTTTTAATAGAGACAGGATGACAGGATTTTACCATGTTGGCCAGGCTGGTCTCAAACTCCTGACCTCAAGTGATCTTCCCGCCTTGGCCTCCCAAAGCACTGGGATTATAGGCGTGAGCCACCACACCAAGCCTCGTCTTTCTTAAATATCACCATTCCTCACATCATGGCTTCGGAGACCTCGGTGACTCCCAGATCTGCGTTGTCAGACTTGGTTAATGACAATCCTGAACCATTGCTGACAGCCCCTCTCCATCTTCCACACACAACTCCTCTCCTCCCAAAGCCCCCGACCCCTCCTCTCTGTCTGCCCAGCCCTTGCCATGTCTGTTGCTGGGTCCTTGCAGTAACCCCTAATCTTCCAACTGGGGTGTCTTTCTAAACAGCTGTGCTAACTGCTCACTCTCTTGCTGATTACTCTGCTGGGGCTCCCCACTGCACAAGGAGAATATCTGAGCCCTCCACCTGGTTCTCTCCAACCCTGTTCTGGCCCTGATCAGCTCCCAGCTTCTCCTGTCGCCCAGTCCTAATGTGGACCCCATGTCTCACCCCAGCTAGTCCTGGACTCATGCCAGACTCTTCCATGCCTTCATCCTCGTCTCATCTCTGAAATGAAACCTCCAGTCTTGCCTCTATCTGTCCAAACCCAACACACCTTCAAATTCCAACCAAGGTCCCCTCTTCCAGGAAGCCTTCCCTGCCTGCTCCATCCACCCAGGTCTCACCTCCAGCAGAGCTGGCACACAGAGATGCTCTCTCAGAATGTATTTAATGGATCATGGAGAAAGCTGGGGCTCAAGTGAGTGGTCTCGGTGGATCTCCTTAAGGAAGGGTCTGAACTTAGTCAGAAAGGAGTGAGGGATGTGGGCGATCTGGGAAGAAGCACCCAGTGGGTGGGAACATGGACTAGAGTAGGATGCTGGAGGAAATGTGTGGATGCCAATGGGTGGGGGGCATTGAGGGGAGGGGGGGCCGCAGGACGGAGGCTCAGGGCAGAGTGAGAAGGAGGTGGAGGGCATGAGGAATTAGATGGGTATAAGCCTTGGGGAGTGTGTGGGGCACTGAGGAGACCGTGGCACACTGGAGGGAATATGGGGTACAGGCCACCGGGTGGCTCGAGGCATGGAGGTTAGAGCCCTGGGTTGGCTGGAAAGCCGATGCCCAGATGCCCATGCCCTTAGGGGTGGTGCAGAGCATCAAGGACCACCACTCACAAAGCCCACGGCCATGGGCCCGAGGCCGCGTGGCCCACCTCATCGAGCGGAAGGCTGAGTGCCCAGCGGGCAGGCTGGGAGCCGTCCCCAGCCGAGGACGCAGCATATTGCTGCCTCCCACGAGCTGCGGAGGCCCGCTTGCTGCAGGTCAGAGAGGAGGGGACGGCCAGGGCTCTGTGGGGGGCGAAGCTGGGACATTGAGGGGCCCAGATCACTGCATGGGCATCGTCTGGGCAGGAAAAAAAATAATAGCATAGGCGGGGGGCTATTATGAGCATTCTTGACCACTGGGGCTGGATGGGCAGCGCTGGGAGAGGCTGCCACCGCCTGTTCTGGAGCAGCTCCATGGGGCACTGAGGCTGTCCCCACCCATTCCCCACTGAGCCAGATCTCTGTCCCTCCCAGGGGTCGCCGAGCAGCTTGCCATCACAGAGGCTACACTTGAGCCTTGGTCCTCGCTGACGACGAGGAGTTGCACCCGAGAACAGCCCCCAGGGCATCCTCCAGCTCCAAGGTACAGCCCAGGAGGTCCGGGGCGGGGTGAGCAGAGCGGAGCTGAGGCTGATGCTGCCCGCCCACCACCAAATGCAGTGTGGCCTTGGCCAAGCTCCTTCCTTTTCTCAGCCTAAGTTTTTCCATCTGCAAAATGCGCAGTGATCCTGTCTGCCCATTGCCCGCAGTGCCAGGAGCAGGAAGGAGGAGAATGAGCACACAGTGGGGGTGAACTGAGTGCTTACCGCACTGAGGGCTGTGCACGAGACCTCCCCGAACTGTGACAGCAGCCCTAGGGAGGGGTCCTGTTGTCCCCATTTCACAAATAAGGAAACAGAGGCACTCAGAGGTTCAGAAACTTTACCCAAAATGACACAGTTAGAAGCGTCAGAGCCAGACGAAACTTTAGCACTGTGACACAAGCAACCGCCTTTCTAGAAGCCCAGGTTCCTATAGGGCTTCAAGGAGCCTTGGCCCTGGGGAAGCCTGTGCTTAATCCCTCCCACAGATGGAGAGGGACGGGAGGGACAGCAACGGGAGCACTGGTTGTGCCAGTTCTCAGAGAGCACAGGCTCGGCACCCAAGCCCACTCTCTTTGACCTCCGTTTACTGCCCGAGGAGGAACCTGGAGCTCAGAGGGTTTTAGTGACTTGACCAAGGTCACAATGCTCGCCAGAAGCTGGATTTAGAGGCAGGTCTTCTGCCCCTTGCCCTTTCTCACACCCCCAGAGAGTGGCTTAAGAGCCGGATTCGGGACTCCATTCCCCGTCACCCTGTTGCTTTTTCCAGATCTGGAGAGCATCTACCTTCAGGACAGCCTTCCCAGTGGCCTCGCAGGATGACAGCTCAGGCCTTCTCCTCGTCCAGCCCCTCCCTGAGAGCTGTCCTCACTGGAGGAGCCCCCAGCACTGCTGGCATCCCGCAGCCCCCAGCCCAGAGAGCTGCAGCATCGAGTGCGGCCTGGGCACCAAGGACCTGAGGGTGGACACACCCCACTGCCTCCTGTGGACAGCGTTCCGCCTGGGAGGTGAGGACGAGGTGTTCTTATAACTGAGGCGGGGCTAGCACAGGCACCTGCTCACAAGACCATGACCCTGGTGGGTAGTCCGGGTAAATCTGGATCCCAGGCCAGGGGCAGGCCTCTTCGACCCCCTCAGGTAGGCACACAGGGCAGGTGTGGTGGGATGGGGCCAGCCATCATGGCCTCTTCTGTGCTCACAAGACCGCCCCAGCAGTGACAGCTATAACTCCTCCCTTCATTACTTCACTCAGGTAAGCACCTTCCCCTGCAGGGTGTCTGCCCGGAACTCAAGGACTCTCAGAGACACCAGGGCAGCCTGGCCCAGGAGGAGCAGCTGCTTGTGCCCCCAGGAGTGGCCATGGAGAGAACTGAGACTCCACTTAGAGGAGTCTGGGAACTCTGCTCAGTACCTGGGGCTCAGTCCTCCCACTCTCTCTGTGTGTCTGCCTCGAGCAAAGGTGAGTGTGGCCACTTCTGTAGCTAGGCACCTGCTCCCGGCTGTCCCCACCAGACTATTCGTCTCTGGAGTGTTTGTCTGTCTGTCCCTCCCTCTGAACCTGCTTCCTCGGTATCCCCTGCCTCACCCCGGGGAGCCCACTCTCGCACCTTGCAGCCCTCTCCTCCCATCTCACTCAATGTTCTCTGAGGATGAAGGGGTGGGTTCACCCTGGTGATCTTGGCCTGGTCTCTGCTGGGGAAGATGTGACCTTGGGCCCCTGGGGAGAGTCCAGAGAGCTCAGAGCACCCTAATGCCAACACATACACATGCCCAGGCAACCTGGCCACCCAGGCGTAGAAGACTCAAGTGGAGGATGCCTAAGGCTCGGTGGACTCCCCAAGGAACCACACTGAGTCCTGGCTTATGAGCTGTGCCTGCCGCAGACTAGGGCTTGAGTGACACAGCATCCCACTTTATTCATGAGGACAAGCATCACAGACCTGTGGGAGACCCTCCCTACCATCTCCCTGCCAAGAAGTGGAGCATGAGGAGGAGTCCAGGGCCTGAGCCTGCAGTGTGTCCACGTGATCATCGGAAACTCACTCTGGGCCACACAGGTGAGGAGTCTAGGTCCCAGCCAGCAACCTTGCAGCTGAGATGAGGATGGACAGCTGCCTGGGAACCAGCTTTATTTTTCTCTGGAGCTTCTCACTGGGAATCAGACAACCCCAGAGGGCATCTGTGCCTGCCTCTGGTGACAGCGTATCTAATCTCACAAGTATTCATTAATGTGATGGCTAGTCACTGGAGCAACGGCACTTACTTTTCCTGGGTCATCTCACACTCAGTTCTATCCAAGGTGGGATTTATCTTCAAGGCAGGAGCCATCGTCACACCCAGGATGATGATGTCTTCTTCCATTCGTTTAGAGTTGTCTGTTATGCCAGAGAATGGAGCTGGGTTGGAGTGGGGAGTGGGGGTGGCAGAGGGAAGGGAGGCAGGGGTCTCCATCCCAACCTCAGTGCCAGGCAGCTGGGAATTTGCCTATTTCATCTTACTGGACTGGCTCTTTGAGGCTGGTGGGTTTGTCAATTTGAAATTGCTTTCTTCCTCTAGAACAGAGAAAATGAGGAGGGGGAGGCTGGAGAGGGGGATGTAGAGGGAGGAAGTTGTTGACAAGGGCGGCACAGCATTTTTACACCCAAGTCTATTCTCCCCTAAGAATTGGTTTCTAGGTGAATATTGAAGAGCCCGATGTCCACCCCATTACAGATGGGATTTGAGGCAGAGAGGAAAGGCAGGTGGCCACTGGCAGAAACAGATAGGGGAGGCAGGCCGGTATTACCAATCTGCCATAGACCAGGAAAGAGGGACTCATCAGTATCCTCTGAATTCCCCCAGGTTTGGATGGGAGCATGCTGGTGTCCCCCCTACCCCTCCCCAGCCTTCTCAGGCATGGGTCCCCTGCTTTGCTCTGCCCCTGGGACCCTGGTACCTCCACCCAGGACACGCAGCCCACAGCTCTGCCCCGCGATGTCACGAAGAGGGACTGAAGGTTCAACAGCTTAAAGAGGTTGTGTGCCTGGATGAGGGATTGTTAGGAAACACTGGAGGGTAGAAGGCGCCCAGCCCACCCTCTGGCCCACTCTGCCATGCCTCTGAGCCAGGAAGAGGGGCCGGGCCTGATGTGTGTGGGAGGCAAGAGATCCAGGCCTGCAATGTCCAGTGTGGCCACTGGGAGATGCCAGAGTCCATGCAAGGGTCTGGGCGAGGCCGCAGGTGGACAGGACCCAATATCCAGCACCCTCCAGCAGCACAGAGGGGGCAGGGCCATCTCCAGGTTCCCTGTGGGCCTCTGCCCCTTCCCTGCCCATGTGCCAGGCTCTGTCTCAACTGACTACATAATTTGTCCAAGATCACACAGGGAGAATGTGGTGGACCTGAAATTGAAATGCACGTGTGCCGTGGTGCAACTCCACTGTCTTTCTCCACCCAGAGACTTCCATTTGCCAAGCCCCCCACTTCCCTTGTCTCTCTGCATCATCCCTGCAACCCTGGCAGTGAGGGCTGACAGGGCAGGGGCTGCCCTGCCCGGACAGCTGATGAAGACACAGGCCCAGGAGGGGCAGGAAGCAGCATGAGGTGGGCAGGGCAGGTTGGGAGGGGAGGCTGGAGCCTGAGCTCCTCATCAGCTCTTGCCCTGCCCCAGGGGCCTCGTGCGTCACACTCCCCAATATTTGTTACCTGGTGCATGGTGGTCTCTGAGAATAGTGTCAGGGTCACTGGTTCCGTGGGGCAGCCCCCAGCCAAGATGTCCTGGAGACACTGCTGGCTTTCTTGGCCTGGTCTCTGCTGGGGAAGATGTGACCTTGGGCCCCTGGACAGAGTCCAGAGGGAGTCGGGGGGACCCTGAACCCCAACACATACACAACCAGGCAACTTGGGCCACCCAGGCGTAGAAGACTCATGGAAGATGCCCAAGGCTTGGTGGACTCCCCAAGAAGCCACACTTGGGTCCTGGCTTTATAAGCTGTGGCTCAGCCAAGTAGGAGACTAGGGCTTGAGTGACACAGCGTCCCACTTATTCACGAGGACAAGCATCATAGACCTGGTGGGAGACCCTCTCTCTCTATCATCTCCCTGCCAAGAAGTGGAGCATGAGGAGGAGCCCAGGGGCCCTAGCCTGCAGTGTCCACGTGACCACGGGAAACTCCCTCTGGGCTAGGGTTATGGGTGCAGGGCCGGCCTCCCCAGGATGCCTCTCTCAGACCACCTCTCCCTCAGGAGATCAGCGGGTCCCTCCCCTCCCATCCTTGCTGACCGATCCCTGTCCCATCCCCACGCCCCTCAGGAGTACCTACCTGGTGTCCTGGAGCCCAGGAAGTTGGCTCAGCCTGGAGGGCCTGCACCAGCTGGGCCCTCTGCACAACGCCCACCAGGATCTGGGACTCTGGCAAGTGGAGAGGGAGAGGTAGGAAGGCACATTATGAAGAAACAGGACTGAGGCCAAGCTTCCAGAAGACCCTGGAGGTGTCGCCATGCTCCTACCCCAGCAGCTGCCCAGGGGATGCCTTACAAGCACTCGGCTGACTCTCTTTAGACACGTCAACCATCCCAAGGGAGGGTGGCCATGATTTCCATTTTACTGATGAAGAAACTCAGGCTCACGTGAAGTGACTTGCCCAAGGTCACACGGTTGGTTGCTAAGTTACAGAGCCTGGATGCAGATCCTGTCTGCCTGACAGGTCCACGAAGGAGGCAGAGGGCATCCCCCATCCCCGACTTCCTCCTCCCTTCCGGCTGGCACCTGTGCTCTCCACCAGGGGATACTCAGCCACGTCTGTGGAGGTCACGACCTTGACCACCTCCTCCAGTGGCATGTCCTTGGCCAGTGTGGTGATGCTGCGGTTCATGAAGTGCTCCACCCTCACGCGGTGGGAGCTGCAGGCAGAGGGGCTCCCATCAGGTCCCAGAGTCGGGGATGTGAGACCCAGGCCGGCAAGAGGATCTGGGGGTAGCTTTGCTAGAACTGGGGACCCACGGCTCTGGAGTGTGGGCAGGGCCAGAGAGGTTCGTGGAATGAGGGATTCCTAGAACCCACGGTGGGAGGAAACCTGGGGACCACATTACTGATGGCCCCGTTCCAAATCTCCAGCCCCCTGGACTCCCATGTGCCCCAGACCAGCTCCACTTGGGTCTTGTCCCAGCTTGGACAGAGCTGAGTGTGAGATGACGGAAAACCAGTATCTGCCAGGTGCTCAGTGACTGGCCATCACATTAACGGGTAACGAGATTGGAGCACAGACCCAGCAGCCTTCCCTGCATAGCTCCATTTGATTATAAAAGGGTATGTCACTCCCGAGGAAAAACTTGGAAGTTTGAAAACCACTGGTATAAACAGCCCCGTTTTCCAGATGGGCAAACAGGTTCAGAGCAAGGCAGCAGCTTGCTTGTGTTTAGAGCGGGGCCTCCAGCTCAGGGACTCTCAGAGCCTCTTTGGTCTGCTTCTCTGGGGCCAGAAGCTGCTCTGGTCCTATCTGGTTGAGTGAAGACCTCAAAGCCCATTTCCATTCTCATTCCACCTCCTACTCCCAAAGTCCCAGCAAGGACAGCAGAAGTGGGGGGAGGGGAGGAGACCTCTCGAATCTGGTGCTGACTCTCCATGTCACCTGGAGCAAGACACGGCACCTCTCTGAGCCCCGGTTTCCTCAACCTGTACACGGGGCAATACTCATCCTCCTGCTGTGGAGCCCTGCTGGCCCCTAGACAGACACTGAGGCCTCAAGGCCAACTACTTGCCCAAGGTCACCCAGGGCACTGGGGAGAATGGAGACCAGAGTACGGCTGTGTGTCAGCCCCTCCCAGCCCCCATGTCCAAGGTCAGCTGCGGTGGCATTTCTTTTTGGAGGTGCCCTCCACCCCCAGCCAAGCCCAAACACTGTGACCCCCTTCAGCCAGCCTGAGGTGCGCGCCACTCACCCGATGTTGCGGCCCAGAATCCGTGGCAGGTATGGCAGC
>NW_022161157.1:0-22053 GCF_008728515.1 Papio anubis | reverse complement strand
GGTGTTGAACTTTGTGATTGTGTGTTCTCTCTGGGCAGAGATGTCACTCGCCTCCCCTGGCCTGCCCTGTGCCCACTGCAGTGCTCCCCTTGCTTCACCTTTAGGCTCACCTCCTGCTACCCCATCCACATTCCCATCTTGCCGGCAGCCAGGCCTCTGCCCCACTCGCTTGGTCCTCAAAGGTGGCCTCCTTACCGGCTTTGTTTCCAGACAGCCTCCTATCACCCATGCCCAAATGGTGTTTCTAACTCCTGACTTCAAGTGATTTGCCTGCTTCGGCCTACCCACATCCTGGGATTATAGATGGAAGCCACCATGCCCGGCCTGTCCTCATTTTTTTATCCCTCTCATTTTTTTTGTCTTCCTCACCAAAGATAGGTTGCTTTATCTTGTCTTTTTTTTTTTTTTTTTTTTAAATGTGGATTCCTGAACCCCATCCAGCCCCTCGTTCCCTCCCCAGCCAGCTCACACTCATTTGTCACAGCTCCTGGGACTCCCATTGACACATAAAGAACAGCCACCCACAGTGGACTGCGCTGTTCTGTTTGCACCCTTAAATTTATCGTGCTTACAGAATGCCACTTCTGCAAACTAGTCAAGAAGGGGGAAGTGGCTCGTGGATATGCACCCTTGCTCATCCTCTTTGAAAAGGTAACCAGCTCTGATTTCTTTTTTCTTTGAGAGAGAAGTTCATTCTTGTCACCCAGGCTGGAGTTCAATAGCACAATCTTGACTCTCTGCTACCTCTGCCTCTCGGTTCAAGTGATTCTCCTGCCTCGGCCTCCCAAGTAACTTGGATTACAGGTATGCACCACCACGTTCTCCTAATCTTTTTTTTTTTTTTTTTTTAGTAGAGATGAGGTTTCACCATGTTGGTCAGTCTGGTCTTGAACTTCTGATCTCAAGTGATCCACCTGCCTTGGCCTCCCAAAGTGCTGGAATTACAGGCGTGGGCCACCATGCCTGGCCCCAGTTCTCAATTCTTAAGAAACTCTTGAGAAGTTCTAGGTCAGCACTGATAGACCTGGGTGCTGTAGGTGCTGGGTGTGGTGGCTCACACCTGGAATGCTAGCACTTTGGGAGACAGACGTCAGAGGCTCTGTTGAGCCCAGGAGTTTGAGACCAGTCTGCACAACATAGACCCCATCTCTACAAAAAATTTAAGATTAGTTGCGGCCGGGCATGGTGGCTGACACCTGTAATCCCAGCATTTTGGGAGGCCGAGGTGGGTGGATCATGAGGTCAGGAGTGCGAGTCCAACCTGACCAACATGGTGAAACCTTGTGTCTACTAAGAAAATACAAAAATTAGCTGGGTGTGGTGGTGTGCGCCTGTAATCCCAGCTACTCAGGAGGCTGAAGCAGGAGAACTGCTTGAACCAGGGAGGCAGAGGTTATAGTGAGCCAACATTGTGCCACTGCACTCCAGTCTGGGTGACAGAGTGAGACTCCGTCTCAAAAAAATAAGAAAAAAAATAAAATTAGTTGGTTATGGTCGTGCTTGCCTGTAGTCCCAGCTACTTGGGATGCTGAGGTGGGAGGATTGTTTGAGCCCAGTAGGTCAAGGCTGCCGTCTGCCATGATTGCACCACTGCGCTCCCACCTGGGGGACAGAGTGAGGCCTTGTTTCAAAAAAGAACCCTTGCAATGATAGAAATGTCCCATATCTGCACTGTGTGAAATGGTGGCCACTAGTTACATGTGGCTATTGAGGTCTTGATATATGCCTGGAATAGCTGAATTTATTTAGTTTAATTAAAAATAATTTTTTTTTGAGACAGCCTCACTCTGTTGCCCAGGATGGAGTGCAGTGGCATAATCACAGCTCACTGCTCAACCTCCTGGGCTCAAATGATCCTCCCTCCTCAGCCCCCCAAGTGGCTGGAACCACAGGCATGCGTCACCACAGCTGACTAATATTTAAACATTTTGTAGAGACTGGGTCTCACTGTGTTGCCTAGGCTGGTCTTGAACTCCTGGGCTCAAGCGATCCTCCTGCCTTGACCTCCCAAAGTGTGGGATTCCAGACCTGAGCTGCCATGCCCAGCCTGGTTTAATTTCATTATACATACATACATACACACATACATACATACATCTATTTATTTAAGGTAGGGTCTCACTCTGTCACCCAGGCTGGAGTGCAGTGATGCAAGCACAGCTCAATGAAGCTTCAACCTCCGGGGCTCAAGCAGTCCTCCCACCTGAGCCTCCCAAGTAGCAGGGACCCCAGCTGTGTGCCACCATGCTTGGCTTATTTTTGTAGTTTTTGTGGAGATGGGTCTTGCTATATTTCCCAGGCTGGTCTTGAACTTCTAGGCTCAAGCAGTCCTCCCACTTTGGCCTCCCAAACTGCTGAGATGACAGGCATGAGCCATCATGTCTGGTCCCAAGGCATATTTTTACTTCTAGTGTAGTTCAGCCTTAAGACTGTACCAGCAGATAGAGATGGAAAAGTAAGATGAATCGAATATCAAATTATATTTATAAATAAAGAAGTTACTACTTAATGACTTACTTTCTTTCTTTCTTTCTTTCTTTCTTTCTTTCTTTCTTTCTTTCTTTCTTTCTTTCTTTCTTTCTTTCTTTTTTCCTTCCTTCCTTCCTTCCTTCCTTCCTTCCTTCCTTCCTTCCTTCCTTCCTTCCTTCTTTGACAGAGTCTTGCTGTTGCCTATGCTGGAGTGCAGTGGCACGATCTCTGCTCACTGCAACCTCCACCTCCCACGTTCACATCATTCTCCTGCCTCAGCCTCCTGAGTAGCTGGGACTACAGGCGCCTGCTACCATGCCCAGCTCATTTTTTTGTATTTTTTGTAGAAATGGGGTTTCACCGTGTTAGCCAAGATGGTCTCGATCTCCTGACCTTGTGATCTGCCTGGCCTCAACCTCCCAAAGTGCTGGGATTATAGGCGTCAGCCACCATGCCTGACCATGTGATTTTTTTCTAAACCTCCTTTTTTATTCTGGGTTAGATCATTCCCTGGCTGTCTTTACCCTAGCATCAGTGAGTCCTGCAGTCACTACAGCCCCCTGCGAGGTCAGATATTTTCATCACCAGGTGGATCTTTATTTTTTACCTAACATTTACAATTCTGCCAGTTCTGACTCTTAAATTCTCTTTGCCTTGAATTCCAGGATCCATCTCTGATGTTGAGTGAAGACTACCAGTACAGTCTGCTAGAGCAGTACCATCTGGGTCTGGATCAAAAGCGCAGAAAATACGTGGTTGGAGAACTCATCTGGAATTTTGCTGATTTCATGACTAACCAGCGTAAGTGGCAGTTTGACTCATGGGATAATATACCTGTCCTCATTTTTTCAGGTTGCCTTGCCCTTCCTGGATATTTTGGTTGTAAGAACATTGGAAACAAAGTGAGGAAGCTAGTTTAATCCACGTAGGTTGCGCTGAGGATTTTCTAGGTAATGGAAGTTGTACTTAGGAAGTAGGAAAGCAGTCAGGCCCCTGCTTCTCAAATACAGTCAAAAAGCAAACAGGAGAGTCTCCTACAGTGAGGTGGACATGGCTTGCTTGCCTTTTTCTTGTCTATTTCATAGCCAAGGAGGAAGGAAAAACTGGACCTCATTATGGATTTACTTTTGGGATACACTGATTATTCCAGAGGAAGGTACAAAGTCTGAGAAGCTTAAGGTATTTTAGTTTGTTTTATATTACTCACTTGCAAAAAGTAGGCTCATCAAACGCAGGTGAGTTTCAACATATCTTGAATATGGCAACATTTAAAAGTCTTCAGACCGGGCATGGTGACTCATGCCTGTAATCCCAGCACTTTGGGAGGCCAAGGTGGGAGGATCCCTGGAAGCCAGGAGTTTGAGACCAGCCTGTTAAGCAGAGCAAGACCCCATCTCTACAAAAAATAAGCACATTAGCTGGGTGTGGTGGTGTGTTCCTGTAGTTCCAGCTGCTTGGGAGGCTGAGGCAGGCGGATCGCCTGAGCACTGGAGTTGGGGGTTGCAGTGAGCTGTGATTGCACCGCTGCACCTGAACCTGGGTGACAGAGTGACATCTGTCTTAAAAAAAAAAAAAGGGTCTTCAAACACCAGAAGATCTGTGTTGTCACGTTGGGTGACTGAGGGGCTGCCAAGTTTGCAATGAATGTTTCCCATTTCTTCTTAGTTTATGGACTTACCATCCTTGGCAGTTTGGTGGGTTGGAGAAGGATATGGTGATGGCGGGAGTTACAATACGTTACTTATAGGGGAAGACAGGCTTTTGAAAGGTTAACGCTTAAAAGTGAGAATGGAAAAGGGATGAGTGAATGAACAAGATGAGGTGAGAGGGAAGAGGTAAAGGGAAAAGGAGAACAAGGGGCTTTTCTCTGCATGGCACCTGGGATGAATGGTTTCTGGAGACATCCCTGATGGCAATTTTGTGGAGAGGCGCAAAGATTTCTGTGGTAAGAAATGAGCTGTAGGCCCAGCGCAGTGGCTGACAGCTGTAATCCCAGCACTTTGGGAGGCCAAGGAGGGCGGATCACCTGAAGTCAGGAGTTCAAGACCAGCCTGGCCAACATGCAGAAACCTTGTCTGTAGTAAAAAGATAAAAATTAGCTGGGTGTGGTGGCAAGTGCCTGTAATCTCAGCTACTCAGGAGGCTAAGTCATGAGAATCGCTTGAACCCAGGAGGTGGAGGGGTTGCAGTGAGGGAAGATCACGCCATTGCACTCCAGCCTGGGCAACAAGAACAAAAGTCCATTTCTTTTTTTTTTTTTTTTTTTGAGATGGAGTCTCGCTCTGTCGCCCAGGCTGGAGTGCAGTGGCGCGATCTCGGCTCACTGCGAGCTCCGCCTCCTGGGTTCACACCATTCTCCTGCCTCAGCCTCCCCAGGAGCTGGGATTACATGGCTTATTTTTTGTATTTTTTAGTAGAGATGGGGTTTCATTGTGGTAGCCAGGATGGTCTCGATCTCCTGACCTCGTGATCCACCCGCCTCATCCCCACAAAGTGCTGGGATTACAGGCGTAAGCCACCGCCCCCGGCCTCAAAACTCCATTTCAAGGAAAAAATAAAATAAAATTAAAAACCAGGGGGGCTGGGCGCAGTGGCTCATGCCTGTAATCCCAGCACTATGGGAGGCGGAGGTGGACAGATCACGAGGTCAGGAGTTTGAGACCAGGCTAGCCAACATGGTGAAACCCTGTCTCTACTAAAAGTATAAAAATTGAATGGGCATGGTGGCGGACGCTGGTAACCCCAGATACTTGGGAGGCTTGAACCCAGGAGGTGGAGGTTGCAGTGAGCTGAGATCGCACCACTGTACTCCAGCCTGGGCAACAGAGCGAGACTCCACATCAAAAAAAATAAAATGAAGTGAAGAAGGAGGACGAGGAAGAGGAAGAAAAAGAAGAAGAAATAGTTAGCTGTGGTGGCTCAGGCCTGTAATCCCAGCAATTTGGGAGGCAGAGGAGGAGCAGGAGGAGGAAAGGAGGAAAAGGAAACAGCCAGGTCAGTCTTGGTGGCTGGTGCCTGTGAGGAGGAGGAGAAGGAGGAGGAGGAAAAGAAATGGAGGACGAGAAGAAAGAAACAAACAGCCAGGCCTTGTGTAGTGGCCCATGCCTGTGAGGAGAAGGAGGAAAAAGAAATGGAGGAGAAGAAGGAAAAAGAAATGGAGGAAGAAAAAGAAAAGGAGGAAGAAAAAGAAACTGAGGAGGAGGAGGAAAAAGAAATGAAGGAGGGGGAGGAGGAGGATAAAGAAACGGAGGAGGAGGAGGAGTTGGAGGAGGAGGAGGAGGAGTTGGAGGAGGAGGAGTTGGGGGAGGAGGAGGAGGAGTTGGAGGAAAAGGAGGAGTTGGAGGAGGAGGAGGTGGTGGGATTACAGGTGTGAGCCACTGCACCTGGCTGGAAATCATATCTCATCATGAGATCTGGAGGGTACATACCCGAACCACATTAGCCTTCAAAGGATATTCCAGGCACCTAGCTATTCTTGAGAAGTAAATTAGCAACTTGGTAAGAAGAAGATAGTAATTGGCTGGGTGCAGTGGCTCACACCTGTAATCCCAGCACTTTGGGAGGTCAAGACAGATAGATCAACTGAGGTCAGGAATTCCAGATCAGTCTGGCTAACATGGTGAAACCACATATCTACTGAAAATACAAAAATCAGCTGGATGTGATAACGGATGCCTGTTATCCCAGCTACTGAGGAGGCTGAGGCAGGAGGATTGCTTGAACCCGGGAGGTGGACAGTGCAGTGGGCTTAGATTGGGCCATTGCTCTCCAGCCTGGGAGACAGAGCAAGACTCCCTCTCAAAAAAAAAAAAAAAAAAAAAAAAGAAAAAAAGAAAAGAAAAGAAAAAGAAAAAGGCAATAATAGCTCAGAACAATAGCCACCCAAGTCGGTTAGAGCCACAAGATATTTGATCCCCTATAGAAATTAAAGATAACATCTTGTCAAATGTCCCTAAGTTGTTTTTCGGAAGCGTAGCTCTCCACTGGATGAAAAATGGTGACAGCTTTCCCTTCGACCTCAGATAAGGGTGAACCGAGGACTGAACTCTCACTGGCGTTCTTTGTTTCAAATTTCTTCCTGAGGGGCCTGGAGGGAATCACACTCACAGGCAGAAACTTAACACTCAGCCTCCCAAAGTACTGGGATTACAGGCATGAGCCACCATGCCTGTTCCTGGCCTGCTTTTTAGTAAAATTTTACTCCTGCTCTGCAACTTGCCTCTATCTGGTTTCTACCTTATGACCCTCAGTCAAATTCTTTCTTCTGACGAGGCAAGAATTGAGGTTGTTTCAGTTGTGTATGGATTCACCACCGGGAACTCGGATACCTTCCACCAGTAACAGGTCGAGGATGCTAGGTGAAAATGTTATGGAAGCTGCATGCTTTTTACAAATGTAGTGGTTCTCATGTCCAGCCACAGCCACTGCACCTGTGTGAAAGTCCCCTTAATAAACCTATGTCTTTTTTACTGTCTCCAGATCTCTTCCTCTACCCTTCCACACGGTGCCTTCCCTACTGGAGTAAAGTGGGGTCCCGCAGGGCACCCTCTCCCTGCAATTTTTTTTTTTTTTTGAGATAGATTCTTGCTCTGTCACCCAGGTTGGACTGCAGTGGTGTGACCTCAGCTCACTGCAACCTTCGCCTCCTGGGTTCAAGTGAGTCTTCAGCCTCAGCCTCCTGAGTAGCTGGGATTACAGGCGCCTGCTATCATGCCTGGCTTCTTTTTCTTTTTCTTTTTCTTTTTTTTTAGTATTTTCAGTAGAGGGGGGTTTCACCGTGTTGGCCAGGCTGGTCTCGAACTCCTGGCCTCAAGTGATCCGCCCACCTCAGGTGTCCCAAAGTGCTGAGATTACAGGCGTGACCCACTGCACTTGACCTCTCTCCCTGTATCTTCATGTATCTTCAAAGCCAAGAAGGAGCTTCTGTCCCCTTGGTTAGGGTCGGGGTCCCAGAGGTCGAGTGTCAAGGCAACCGCTGCCTCCCAAGGACGTGCATCCCTGCAAGAGATGCATCCAGCACTCATGGAAGAGGATCCGCTGGGGCCTGCTCCAATTCCTGCTGGGGAAAGCAAGTGGAGGTGCCCCTTGAAGAAACGGGAATGCCACCAATCTCGGGGTTTCTGCCCTGGCCTGCGGCCCTGGATCGTCCAGCCTCTGCTGGGATGGCAGCAGAGGATGCCCTTCTTGGCTGTAGCTGAGGGTGGGGTTCCCGCTTCCCCAAAGGCCTAGCCCTGGATTCCAGCCACAGTTCCTACTGGGCAGCCTCTGGCGCCGCCCCGCCCCTCCAGGCCTGGCACTCGCCCTCAACAAACATGGCGCCGACGGCCTCACGCGTGTCACGGGGCAGGCGCCTCACGCGACAGGCCCGCAGGGCTTCCCCTGCGCCGCTCTCATCCCCTCAGATTGGCTGCCAAGACAGGGAGCGGGAAGTATGACCTGGCTGGTGGCGGTGTGCTGGGCTGCTCTGGGGCCGCTGTTGTGTGGTTGCGCGCAGGCCCTGCTGTGCCCGATGCTGTACAGCAGGGAGAGCCCGTCGCGGGAGGCCAAGGAGCTCCAGGGCCTCTGAAGCTTCCCAGCCGACTTCTCCCACAACCGACTCTGGGGCTTCCAGGAGCAGAGGTACCAGCGACCGTTGCGAGAGGCGCCCAGAAGCCCGGCGTTGGGAATGGCGTAAGCCCCGGTGACTTGCACTCTCCTTCACCTGAGTGCCCCGGAGCTGGGGGCCCGGGGGAGGTTAAAGGTCAACGGGCTTGGGGGCGCGGGGTCGGAGGACGGGGGAACCGGGGGGACTAGGGGGACCCAGGAGGGCCAGGGCGGAGGAGGCGGGAAGAGGAGAAAGTGCTCCTGTCTAGACGCCTCCAGAGGCCAAGGCTGAGCCCCGGCAGTGTCCTTTCTAATATTTATTTTTACTTTTTGAAATGTTTTTGAGACTGGGTTTGGTCCTGCCGTCCAGGTTCGAGCGGAATGGCGCAGTCCTAACTTCTGAGCTCAAGACAGTCTCCCGCCCCAGCCTTGCAAGTTAGCTGGGACCGCCATGCCTAATTAAAAACGAACAAACAAACAAACAAACAAACAAAACAAAGAAAAGAAACTTGGTCGGGCTTGGGGGCTCATGCCTGTAATCCCAGCACCTTGGGAGGCCGAGGCGGGCGGATCACCTGAGGCCAGGAGTTCAAGACCAGCCCGGGCAACGTGGTGAAACCCCGTCTCTACTAAAAATACAAAAATTAGCCGGGCGTGGTGATGAGCACCTGTAATCCCAGCTACTTGGGAGGCAGAGGCAGGAGAATTGCTGGAACCAGGAAGTCGGAAGTTGCAGTGAGCCGAGATCAAGCCACTGCACTCTAGCCTGTGCGACAGACTGAGACTCCGTCTCAATACAAAAACCAACTTTTTGGCTTTTTGGTTTTGTTTTGTTTTTTAAGATACAGGGTCTCAGTACCGTTATCCAGGCTGATCTCGAATTACTGGCCTCAAGCCATCCTCCCACGTTGACTTCCCAAGGCACTGATTATAGGCATGAGCCAGCAGACACTTGTCAGGCCTAAGGGGCAGGCCCCGCACAGAGCTGGGCCCGGGGATCGGGAGGAGAGAACAGTTTAGACATTCTGATGTCGGCTCTGCCCAGGGGGGAAGGTACCTTGGGTTTTCAGGGTTCAGATAGAGGGCAGACTGTGACATCAGGCCAAAGACGCTACCCCTGTTGCCCTCTTGACTTGGATGTGGTCAGCAAAGAAGTGGGATCCGGTGAGGTCTGGGCCATGTTTGCCTGATCTACATCCTCTTTTTCTTTGTTTTTTTTTTTTTTTTTTGGTAGAGTACCAGGCTGGAGTGCAGTGGCGGGATCTCCAGCTCATGAGCTCGCCTCTGGGGTTCACCATTCTCTGCCTCGGCCTCCAGTGGCAGGATTCTGGGCCATACCAGGCTGGCTAAATTTTTTGTATTTTGACAGTAGAAGGGGTTTCTGAGTAGCCAGGATAGTCTTGATCTGCTGACCTCATTAGATCCACCATCTCAGCCTCCCAGTGCTTTTGGGATTGAGCTTGAAACCACAGCATGGCCTCTTTGTTTTTATAGAGTCTGGCACATCACCAGGCTAGAATTCTGTCCAGTTGGTCTTGGCTCATTTGGCCTCCAGCAACCTAAGGTTCAGCGTTCTCCTGCCTCAGCCTCCTGGTAGCTAGGGACTGAGCATCCACCACCCAACTAATTTTGTATTTTGTGAGATGGGGTTTCATATGTGGCCAGGCTGGTCTCAGACTCCCTTACCCCAGTGGCCCAAATTGCACAAACTGTTTGGCAGTTGACCTGTCATCAGCAAGGACCTGCATTTCCTAGAGTCCCAGCATGTCAGGGCTTTGTGCCCAGAGCGGGGCACAGCTGTGTGCTACTGATTACAGTCCCTTTGGGGGCTGAGGCTGAGCCCGGCCCTTCTCTTCCATAGAGTGGAGGCCCCACCTTGGACATACTGGTTCTGCATCTTCAATGACATCTGTGGGGGCATTTTTGTCAGCTGGGTATGAGCAGGAGGTGACCCCTACTGAAGGGATTGGACTCCGGACAGCCTGTACACAGAGTGGTGCTGAGTTGGCATTGCCCACTTCCTCATTGTGGTCGAGGTGTGGCCAGGGCAGGCAGGGTGGGTGGTGGGCTTTTGCTTCAGCTTGCTGCCAGGACCCTCAGATTCCACCCACAGCCTGTGTCTCCTGGGTTTGGGGCGTTGGGGGGCCTTACCCTACCCTGGGGGCTGTGCCTTGCAGGGGATGGTGGCTGGTCACCCCACTGGGATGTCGTTCTTCCGTCTGGCTGGCGTTTACCGTTAATGCTTTCGCGAGGTTATGTGAGGCGCGATGGCAAGGCCTCCCTCATGCCCCGACCTGCCACAGCCTCCCGCCTATCTCTATGTCTGCGGTGGTTGAATGGTATCCGCTAAGAGCATAGAAAGGCTACACTCCTTGAGGCTGTCAGCAGCCTGTTTCAGTGGGCCCCTCCGCCTCTGTCTCCCAGCCATCAACATGCTCCACTGCCATCAGGGATAGCCCGTCGTGACCGACATGCGTCAGGGTGGGCAAATACCCTCGCACCGCAGGCACCGCTTTGCTTACCTGTAGTCTTCACCTTGCCGGGACAGGGTGAAGCGCCCATGAAAGAGGAGGCCTGATCTGGGAGCCCAAGTGAGGCCTGAGGCGGAGCCATGCTTGGGCCCAGCGAACCACAGTCCTCCAGCCCTAGGTATCCGAGTTGCTGTCCAGAACAGAACTTTGACTTAACAACTCTGGGACTGCAGCCCGGTCTGTGCTTTGCTGACACCAACTACCATTAGTGACACATCAACATCACCACCGGCGTGGAGCGACACAGTGGTGACGACTTCTGGTAGGATCCTCCCTCAGCGGGGCCCAGGGTGGCTCTGTTTGTTCCCTATTTGGAAAGCTCTCCCAGGAAAAAGGTTCTCCCAGCATCTCTAAACCTTCACAGGTTCCCATCCACCTACGAAGCTAAAGTCCAGGCTGTCTGAGCGGGCATGGGCTCCCAAGATCACTCATGTGGTTGATCTCGCTTGGAGAAGAGGGGTCTGGCCTAACGTCACATAGCTCAGGGTGGCAGTCCTGTCCCTTCCCTACGGTGCTGCTCTCACTCTAGCTCCCCTTGCTACACATCATGCTCAAGGAATAGGCGGTTTCGGGGGGACGGGTGCAGTGGCTCACCTTACAAAGTGATTCCAGCGCTTTGTAAGGAGGACTTGGTAGGAGGATCACTTCAGGCCAAGAGTTCAAGACCAGCCTGGGCAGCATAGCGAGACCATCGGCACAAAAAATTTAAAAATTCGCTATGCATGGTGATGTGTGCCAGTAGTCCCAACTACTGAGGCAGGAGAATCAATTGAGCCTGAGAGGTCAAGGGTGCAGTGAGCTGTGACCGTGTCACTGCACTCTGGTCTGGGCAACAGAGGGAGACCCTGTCTTTTTTGTTTGAATTTGTTTTTGAGCTGGAGTCTCACTGTGTAGGAGCCCAGACTGGAGGGCACTGGTGCACTCTTGGGCTCACTGCAACCTCCGCCTCCCAAGTTCAAGTGATTCTCCTCCCTCAGCCTCCCGAGTAGCAGGGATTACAGGCACCTTCCACCGCGTCGAGCTAATTTTTGTGGGTTTTGTTTTAGTAGAGACGGGGTTTCACAATGTAGGCCTGGTTGGTCTTGAACTCCTGACCTCAGATGACTCACCTTCCTCGGCCTCCCAAAGTGCGAGGATTACAGGTGTGAGCTACCATGCATGACTGGGATACCCTGTTTTTAAGAAAAAAAAAAAATTATTTATTTATTTATTTATTTATTTTGAATATATCTTTTTCCTTTTGTGAGATGAGGCCTTACACTGTCGACCAGGCTGGATAGTAGTGGTACAATGATTGACAGCTGTTTTGGGGCTGCAGTTGTCAGTTTCAAAGAATTTAGGCTGGGTGTGGTGACTAATGCCTGTCATCCCAGCACTTTGGGAGGCCACGGTGGGCAGATTGCTTGAGCTCAAAGGTTTGAGACCAGCCTAGGCAACATAGTGAGACCCTGTTTCAAAAAGAATACATAATTAAAATAAATAAAGAGTTTAAATAAGAATCACACAGCAAAGGTGATGCAGCATAGAGCAATTTATTATAAAGGGAAAAATATTTTGCAAGTGAAGTGCAGAATAGCCCGGGCACAGTGGCTGACACCTGTAATCCCAGCACTTTGGGAGGCTGAGGTGAGAGGATGACCTGAGGCCAGGAGTTCTAGACCAGCCTGGCCAATGTGGTGAAACCCCATCTCAAACTCTGTCTCCAAAAAAAAAAGACAGTGAGTGGCAGTACACACCTGTAATCCCAGCTACTAGGGAGGCTGAGGCAGGAGAATCGTTTGAACCCAGGAGGCAGAGGTTGCAGTGAGCCAAAATCGCCCCACTGCACTCTAGCCTGGGGGGCAGAGGGAGACTCCCTCTCAAAAAAAAAAAAAAAAAATTAACTGGGCATGGTTGCAGGTGCCTGTAATCCCAGCAACTGAGGAGGCTGAGGCAGGAGAATAGCTTGAACTTGGTGGTCAGAGGTTGTAGTGAGCCGAGATGGAGTCACTGCACTCCAGCAATCCTGAGGAGACTTAAGAACTAAACATAGTATGGTCTCCTGGATGAGATCTTGGGACAGGAAAAGGACATTATGGGAAATAGTAAAGAAATCTGAATCAAGATGAACCTTAGTTAGTAATAATGTATCAGTATTGGTTTACTGGGGCCGGGGATGGTAGCTTACATCCTAGCACTTTGAGAGGCTAAGGTGGGAAGATCTTGAGGTCAGGAGTGTGAGACTAGCCTGGGCAACATAGCGAGACCGCATGTCTCTGAATTTTTTTTTTTCTTTTAATTAGTCAGCATGGTGGTATGCACTTACAGTCCCAGCTGCTAGGGAGGCTGAGGAGGGAGAATTGCTTGAGCCCAGGAGTTTGTGACTCTCCCCAGGGAGAGTCACACAGGAGCTGCTGAAGCCCCTGATCACAGGGCCCCAAAAGGGTGTGTAGAAGTCATTTCAGAAGATGACTTACAAATGGGAAATCATCACTGTTTTTAAATATAGCATTTTAATATTGAATTTTCAAATGATCTCTGTGAAAAAGAATTTGTGATTAATAGAGTAGAGTAATTTGGGTAAAATTGAGTCCATTTCACCAATAAAATAGGCTTTTAATCAAGTAATAAATCCTTTAAAACAGATGTTAAATGTGGCACCAGCATAATTAGATCCTAGTATACTGACATGGTCTTGAATACGTTAAGAAAATGCTGTTTGTTTTGTAGACTTTCAAAACATTTGAGAGGGAGGAAGGCACTCTTTCATTGACCCTTAGTGTGCATTTATTTCCATTTTGGGTTGACTGTTTTGTGTTGCTGCCTGATGCCTCTAGTACAAGGCCAGGACCTCCATGTCTCATGTCTTTCCTTCTCCCCTCCTCTGCCATCCCTCTTCCCCTCAGTGGAATAGCCCAGCCTCAACTCAGTCCATGCTTGTTAATCAACCACCTCCATACACCACATCCAGCAAGGCTCCCTGAGTGACTCACAGTCACCAACCACCGGTGCACTGATCTTTCCTCTGTGTCCTTCCAGCGTGCCCTGAGGATGGCCTGTTTTTAAGATGTTCACCACAATGCAAAGATGAAGATGATAATGAAGATGGTGATGATGATGATGATGATGGTGATGTCAAGGTACGACCCACTTTTTTTGTCTCCCACAACAATCTTGCTTTCCTGATTCTTCTCAATTAATTTAGATTTGAAAACCTGGCAATGCACATTATGTACACTGTACACTATTGTCTTTGTGGGGCTGGAATTCAGTAGGAGTGTCTTCCCAACTGATACATGGTACACTATGCTGTTTCTAAATGACAGCATCCAATATCAACTGCAATACTGAGGCATTTTCCACAATACCAGTTTTCCTCCTTGGATTAAGCATTGTGTGTTTGCATATAAAATTAAATTTAAAGGTTAATTCTATGAATAGAGGTCTTGTTTTTCTATAGCTATCCTCTGTGCTAGTCTTTGGGTATTTTGACCTATGGCTCAATCAGTCTACTGCCTTCTGGTTTTTTATCATGGTCCAGAGAATAACAGATCTGTGTGAAATGCACAGCAGAATCTGATTCTCATGTTTTCTTTTATATAATTGCCAATAAGAGCTTGGAAAGAAAGCGGTATGTACCATGAAATAACTCATTTCCCGAGGAGAAAACTTGCTAGGTTCATTGTAGAGAAACCTGATTCTGGCTTCGTGCTGGGAAAGAGGCTTGGGGTTCTCGTGAAAGTGATTTTACCAGTATAGAACTCTGGCCCGAGAAGCTGTAGGAAGGTTTGTCAACCCAGAAGAAAGATTTGGGGATCATGCATGAAGCAGCGTGGGTTGGGAGACTAACCCATCATTCAGCTTCAGCTAAAATAGGAGGAGTCGGTGAGTCACTCTGATGACTTATCCTGCTGGTTTTGTTTCTAAAGACTTGATGCCGGAGAGTATAAGTGACGAGGAGACTCATCCAGGTAGGGAACTACATGCCAGGAAAAACCCAATGGGAAAAGGTTCCCAGGAGCCTCCAGGTTATCCCTGCTGATTGTGAGGAGGGGCTGAAGGAGGGGGTGTGAAATCAGAAGGAAAATGGAAATATATGTGAGGTCTGGCTTGTTGTTTTCAGAGTTTCTTGGCATCATGGTAAGAACTGTCTCTATGGGCTATGGGGGTGCCGTGTTCATGAGAGATTCTCTTTGCAGTCCACCTGCTCTTTTCTGCCTGTGGAACATCAGAGCCTTCGGTTTAGATTAGTCAACACTCCTTGGGATTGGTCCCAAGGGGTGTAGGCTTAAGCACTGGGTGTCATCTGTGATGAAGGGAATCTGGGGGACACAGCTCTCTCACAGGCATTTCCTGGAACCTAGAGACACAGTTCTTCTGCTGTGTGCCAAGGGGAAATCGAGAATCACCCTCTGAACTTTCAGGACTTGTTAGTGCACATTCATGTTTCTGTCCTCACTGTGCGTTCCCGGTTTAAAGGGATCTCCCGGGGTGGATGGCGGGGTGAATATTCACTCTGGGCTCACTGGTAAAACTCCAGGCTCCTTTGAATGGAGGAGAAAAGTTTGACATTGAGCACATTTCCAGCCTCCACTTCCAACCCAGTCACAGATTCTGAGCTGAGGCTTCTTTCTCCCCAGTTCTCTAATTTTGGGGGAAGCCAAGAGTTCCCACAAAAGATAGTATCACACTATTTCCTGTCTTCAAAAATTTGGCTTTGGTTTTGTTCTGTAAGTTGACATTCATCACTCAAGTTCTAGACGTTTTGTTTGTTTGTTTCTTTCTTTTTTCTTTTTTTTTTTTGAGTATTTGGATTGCTGTTCTTGCCTTGGTTTGCTAAACATAATAAGCCCCAGGTCTATCCATGCTGCTTAGGACATGATTGTGTGTTCTTCTTATGGCTGTGTAGTATTTTGTGATGTGTATGCACCACATTAAAACAAACAAACAAACAAACAAACCTCAAATCCACTGTTGCTGGTCACCTAGGATGCTTCCACATCTTTGTTCTTGTGAATGGCATGGCCATGAATGCGGGAGAGCATGTGTCTTTTTGATAGAAGGATTTATTGTCTTTTGGGTAGATACCAAGTGTCGTGGAATTGCTGGGTCTGATGGTAGTTCTGTTTTAAGTTTTTTGAGAATCTCTAAACTGGTTTCCACAGTGTGAACTAGTTTTCACATTGACCAAGAGTGTAGCAGCATTCCCTTTCCTTTGCTGCCTTGCCAGCATGTTGTTTTGACTTTGGAAAATTACCCATTGTGACCAACTTGAGATGATGTCTCATTGTGTTTGGGATTTGCATTGCACTGAGGTTGTGCATTTTTTCATGTTGGTTGATCACTTGAACGTCTTCTTTTTTTTTTTCTTTGAGACAGTATCTCACTTTGTTGCCCAGACTGGAGTGCAGTGGTGCAATGTTGGCTCACTGCAACCTCTGCCTCCTGGGTTCAAGTGATTCTCCTGCCTCAGCCTCCTGAGTAGCTGGGATTACAGACAACTGTCACCATGCCCACCTAATTTTTGTATGTAGATAAGGGGTTTCACCATGTTGGCCAGGCTGGTCTCGAACTCCTGACCTCAGGTGATCCACCCACTTCGGCCTCCCAAAGTCCTGGGTTTACAGGTGTGAGCCACCGTGCCTGACTAGCAGTGATTGTTTTTGTAAGGTAAAGTCAATAACAAAAACTAGAGTTTTTGACTTCTGTTGTTGGAAGTGGTTTTTTTCTGTTTTTCTCTTTTGTCTGTTGTTTGCTTTTATATCCTGTGAGCTTAGATTCAGGTTTTCCTCAACTGAAGCTCACTCTGTGTTTTCCTGTAGCAGTTTTATGCTTTTAGGTCTTGTGTTTAGGGTTTAATGTATTTTGAGTTTATGTTTGTGTATTGTATAATGTCAACGTCTTATTTCATTCTTTTGTATGTGGCTATCCAGTCATTTCAGACTGCTTAATTGAACAGACTGCTGACTCCTCATCTCATCCTTTTTCCCCTTGCGGACACAGTCCCACTCATGCTCTCACCCAGACTGGAGTGCAGTGGCGAGATCTCAGCTCTCTGCAACCTCCGCCTCCTTGCTTCGAGTGATTCTCCTGCCTCATCTTCCCAAGTGGCTAGGATTGCTGCTGTGCACCAGCACACCTGAATAATATCTTTCATATTTTTACTAGAGATAGGATTTCACCATTTTGGCCAAGCTGGTCTGAAACTCCTGACCTCAAGAGATCCGCCTAACTCGGTCTCTGAAACTGCTGGAAGTACAGGTGTGAGCCACAGCACCTGGCCTCATTGCATCTTCTAGGCATTCTTTGAAAAATAATGTGTTGACTGCAGGTGTGTGTTTAGATTCTCTTATGTCCCTAGGTTCATGGATTCATTTTTATGCCACTACTGTAGTCTTTGGATGAGTGGAGGTGTGCCACTACTGTAGTCTTTGGATGAGTGGAGGTGTGCCACTACTGTAGTCTTTGGATGAGTGGAGGTGTTACATGTAATTTGAAATTGGGGAGTGTGTGGCCTCCAATTGAGTTTGTATTCCCTAGAATTGCTTTGCATATTCAGGTTCCTTGGGTCTTCAGTGGTTCCATGTGAACATTTAGCCGTGTATTGTTAACATTTCATAAAACGTTTGTTTTATACTTCATGTCCAGAATTAGGGGTGCATTGGGACATTCTCATACTTGTTTGTATGCCTTGAGTATGGATAAAATCAGGGAGTTTCCCATGCTTGTGACCACGTGTAAGTTTGATATCTTCGATGTGTGAACATTCAGTATCCTCCTTGGTAGCTATTTTGAAAACGGCATAACCATATTGTTAAGTATCATCGCCCTGCTTTGGAGTGGAATACCAGAATGTATTCCTCTCCTGTAACTCTCTGTGTATCTATTGCCAATCCTTGAGGTCCTCTCCTCCACCTAGTCTGTGGTGACCACTACTGTATTTTCACCTTCAGTGAGTTAAAGTTTTCAGCTCCCACATGAGTGAGAACATGCAGGCTTGGTCTTTGTCTGCCTTTCTGATTTGATTGAACAGAATATCTCTAGGTGCAGCCATGTTGCTGGAAATGATAGGATTCCATGAATTTTGATGGCATCAAAGTATTCCATCCTGTCTGTGTACCAGAGATTCTTCATCCCTTCATCTGTGGATGGACAGGTAGGCTGATTTCTTTTCTTGGCTTTTGAGCATAGGGCTGAATGCCACCTGGGATGACAGATAATCTCTTCCATGTCCTGATCATGTCCTCTGTGTATATACCTAGGAGTAGAACTGCTGGAGAAAATGGTAGTTGTAGTTTTAGGATTTCAAGGAACATCCAAGTGGTTTCTTTAGTGTGCATACTAGTTTACCATTTCCCACCAGATGTGGAGACAAGTGCCTCCTCCGGAAATCCACACCTTGACTGGATTGTGTTTTCATATGTTTCAACTTTTTTCTTGTAGCATCTGTTGCATGTAGAGTGAGATGGAATCTTGAGTGTGTTTTTTTTTGTGTGTGTGTGTATGATAAGTGGTACTTGCTATGTTATTGTGAATTTGTTTTTAATTTGTTGTGTAGGACTGGGCAGAGGACCTGAAGGCATGAGGTTGATGCACAGGTCAAAGAGAAGATTCTCACCATCGCTGATGCACACAAAAGTGTAAGTGAAAATCACACTCAGATTTCATCTCACTCCAGTTAGAATGAATACTAGCAACATTTGATGGCAGTTTTGTTTCTATAGAGTGTGTGTGTGTGTGTGTGTGTGTGTGGGTATATACATTCACCCACACACACACAACCCAAGGGTGCAAGGGACATTTTGACATATGTAGGTGTAGTATCATGATCAAATCATCATATCTGGCATCTCTGTGACCTTCCATCATTATTATTTCTCTGTGGAGAGAATATTCAGAACCGTATTTTCCAGCTGATTTTGAAAAAATTTTCTAGATTCTGTTGACCCTAGTCACCTAGTCACCCTGCTGTGCAATAGAACACCAGAACAGATTCATTGTGTCTCAGTGTCACTCTGTACCTGTTACCAATATCTAAGTGTGGTTTTGATTTACATTTTGCTGTGGTTAGAGATGTTTGCCAAGTTATCATGAACTTGTTTCAATTTAATGTGTAAGACTGGCCAAAGAACCTGAAGACCTGAGAAGGATGCACAGGTAAAAGATTCTGAATCAACATTACTGATCCTCACAAGAAGTCAATCAAAACCACACTCCGATATCATCTCACTCTGGTGAGAATGAACGTTACCAAAATGGGACAGCAGTTTCATTGCCGTAGAGTATGTGCGTATAACCAGCGGGTGCAAGGGACAATTTGATCTGTGTAAACGTAGCATCATAATGAAGTTGCAGTGTCTGGCACCTCTGTGAGCTCCAGAGTTATGATTTCTCTGTGGAGAGAACATTCACAACTGACCTTTGTAGCTGTTTTGAAAATTTTGGTTTTCTGTTCTTGCCTTTTGTTCATAATGGCCTACAGCTCTGTCCAGGTTTCTGGTAAGGGCATGGATTTGTTTTTTATGGCTGTGTAGTGTTCCGTGGTGTGTATGTACCACATTTCCTTTCTCTGATCCACTGCTGATGGGCACCAAGGCTGATTCATGTCTTTACCATTGTGAGTAGTACTGCCATGAACATAGGAGTGCATGTGAGTTTTGGATGGAAGGATTTTCCTCTTTATAGATCCTTAGGAGTGGGGTTGCAGCGTTGGGTGGTAGTTCTCTTTTAGGTTCTTTGAGAAATGTCCACACTGCTCCCCAGGGGATCTGAACTAGTTTGCATTTCCCCCAACAGTGGACCTGCATTTCTTTGCTCATCTGCCCCACCAGCCTCTGTTGTTGTGGACTGTGTGTCATAATTGCCATTCTGAGCAGTGTGGATGGTATCTCAGTATGTTTCTGATTTGCATTTCTCTGATGATCAGTGAGATCGAACATGTTTTCGTGCTCGTTAGTTACTGGTACACCTCCTTTTAAGTGTTCATGTTCCTTGCCCTTTTATAAGTTTTTTTTTTTTTCTGATTTTATTTGTTTAAGGTCTTTACAGTAAATCGTAGATATTAGAGGTTTTTCAGATGCGTAGTTGGGGAATGTTTTCCCTCATTCTATAGGCTGTGTGCTGACTCTGTGGCTGTTTCTTGTTCTGTGCAGCAGCTCTTTTGTGTTTTAGGTCCCACTTATCAGTAATTGTTTTTGTTGCCGTTGCTTTTGGGGATTTGACATATAAATGCTTTGCCAAAGCCTCTGTCAAGAAGGGTATTTGCTAGATTCTCATGCAGGATTTTTTTTTTAATAGTTTCAGGTATTGGATTTTTATGTATTTACGTATTTATTTACAGACCAAGTCTCACTCTCATACGGGCTGGAATGCAATGGAGTGATCTCGGCTCACTGCACCTTCCAGCTTCTGCGTTCAAATGATTCTTCTGCCTCATTCTCCTGAGTAGCTGGGAGTACAGGCACATGCCACCACGCCCAGCTAACTTTTGGTTTTTTCTTAGACATGAGCTTCACCATGTCGGCCAGGGTGGTCTCAAACTCCAGGACCTCAAGTCATCCGCCTGCTTCGACCTCCCAGAGTGCTTGGATTCCCGGAATGAGCCACTGTGTCCAGCCCAGCGTTTCACATTTCAATCTTTGATTCATTTTGAGTTGCTTTCTGTACATGGTGAGACATAGGGGCCCAGTGTTATTTCTTCTACATCTAGCTAGGCCACTTATCTCAGCACCACTTGCTGATAGGGAGTCCTTTCTCCATTGCTTATTTTTGTTGATTTTTTTTGCAAATATCGATGGTTTCAGGTGTGCAGGTTTATATGTGGGTCTTCTAATGTGTTCCACTGTTCTGTGGAACCGGGTCCCCAGCTTTTCAGTGAAAATGCCAAGCCATTACCTTGTCTATGGGTGTTTTCTTGGAGTGTTTCCTTTGTTTTAATGTTTTAAAAATACCTTTAGCAGCCTACATGTATAGATTTCTTTTCTAAAATAATGCACACCCTATGTTTTCTTGTAGGAGTTTTGTGGTTTCAGAATTGAGTTTTAGGTCTTTAATGTATTTTGCATTGATTTTTGTGTTGCGTGACATAAGGGTCCTATTTCAGTGTTTTGTATGTGAATATTCAGTTTGCTCAAAATCATCTATTGAACAGGCTCTTTTTTTTCTGATTGCATCTTTTTGGTGTTCTTTTGAAAAACGTGTTCACTATATGTAAATTGGGGTTGAATATTTGGTTTCCTCATTCTGTCCACTGTCTTAGTTTATGCCAATAAAAGATTGTTTGGATAATTATAAAAGTTTGTGTTTTTCATTCATGCTTTTAGCTTCTAAGTTTGTATTTTTTAACATAATTTCTATGTTTATTATAGACTAAAGGGTACAAATGCAGATTAGTTACTGCCTTTGGTATATTGCATGACACTGAGACTTGGGGTCCAAGCAACCTTATCATGCAGGCAGTGGGTGTACCCACCAGGTAGGTCTTCAGCACATACCTCATCCCTTCTTCCTTTTTCATCGGGTAGTCACCAGTGTCTGTTGTTTTCACTTTTACGGTAGGGTGTATTCAATGTTAGCTCCACCTTATAAGTGAGAACATGTGGTATTTGGTGTTCTGTTTTTTCCTTATTTCTCTTTAGATAATGGCCTCCAGCTCCTTTCATGTTGCTGCCAAGGACATGATTTCCTTCTCTCTCTTTTTTTTTTAATGGCTGCCTAGTTTTTTGTGGTATATATGTACCACATTTTCCTCTTCTGATCCACTGTTGATGGGTACCTAGGCTGATTTCATGTGTTTGCCGTTGTAAATACTGCTGCCATGACCATTTGTGTGCATGTGTGTTTTGGAGAGAAGGATTTATTTTCCTCTGTGTATACCCCAGTGGTGGGATTGCTGGGTCAGATGGTAGTTCTGGTTCAAGTTCTTTGAGCAATCTCTCCGAAGTGCTTTCCATGGTGTCTGAACTACTTTGCATTTTCACCAAAAGTGGACCAGTGTCCTCTTTCTCTCCTGCCTCTCCAGTGTCTTTTTTTTTTTTAACTGCATTATCTCCATTCTGACCAGCATGAGATATATCTCATTGTGCTTTTGATTTATATTTCTCTGATAATTAGGTTGAGCATATTTTCAATTTCTTGGTTGCTCATCATCATCTTTTGCGAAGTCTGTGTTTATATCCATTGCCTATTAATTATTAGGGTGATTTTACTAATTGATTTGTGTAAGGTCTTTAAGGTAGATTCTGGATATTAGAACTTGGTCTGGTGCATAGTTTGGGAACATTTTCTCTCATCTTGTATGTCGTCTGTCTACTCTGTGGGTAATTTCTTGTGTTGTGTGGTGGCTCTTTAGTGTATTAGGTCCCACATGTCGATTATTGCTGTTGTTGCAGTGTCATGTGGGGTCTTAGGCATATAAATGCTTTGTCAAAGCTGATGTCAAGAAGGGTATTTCCTAGGGTCTCTTGTAGGATTTTTGTACTTTGAGGTCTTC
>NW_022161156.1:8941-22085 GCF_008728515.1 Papio anubis | reverse complement strand
AGCTTTCCCCTCAAGAAGCCTTTCGCTAAGTGAGTTCTTGTGGAATTTGCAAAGGGATATTTGGAAGCCCAAAGAGGGCTATGGTGAAAAAGGAAATATCCTCAGATGAAATCTGGAAAGAAGCTTTCTGAGTAACTGCTTAGTGTTCCGTGAATTCATCTCACAGAGTTACAGCTTTCCCCTCAAGAATCTTTTCGCTAAGACAGTTCTTGTGGAATTTGCAACGGGATATTTGGAAACCCATAGAGGTCTATGGAGAAAAAGAAAATATCCTCTGATGAAATCTGTAAAGAAACTTTCTGAGAAACTTCTTAGTATTCTGTGAATTCATCTAACAGAGTTACAGCTTTCCCATCAAGAAGCTGCTCGCCAAGCATGTTCTTGTGGAATTGGCAAAGTGATATTTCGAAGCGCATAGAGGACTACGGAATAAAGTAAAGTACCCTCAGAGAGAAACAGAAAAAAGCTTTCTGAGAAACTGCTTTGTGATGTGTGACTTCCACTCACAGAGATACATCTGTATCTCGTGGATCTCTTTGCTATTCTTATATCTGTGGAATCTGAGAACAGATATTCCGGATCCCTTTGAAGACTAGAGAGCCAAAGGAAATATCCTCCGATAACAAACAGAAAGAAGGATTCTGAGAATCTTCTTTGTGTTCTGTGAAATCATCTCACAGAGTTACAGCTTTCCCCTCAAGAAGCCTTTGGCTAAGACAATTCTTGTGCAATTTGCAAAGTGATATTTGGAAGCCTATAGAGGGCTATGGTGAAAAAGGAAATATCCTCAGATGAAATACGCAAAGAAGCTTTCTGAGAAACTGCTTAGTGTTCTGTGAATTCATGCCACAGAGTTACAGCTTGCCCCTCAAGAAGCCGCTCGCTAAGCCTGTTCTTGTGGAATTTGCAAAGTGATATTTGGAAGCCCGTACAGGGCTATGGTGAAAAAGATAATATCCTCCGAGAAAAACTGGAAAGAAGCTTTCTGAGAAACTGCTTTGTGATGTGTGACTTCAACTCACAGAGTTACATCTGTATTTCGTGGATCTCTTTGCTTGCCTTATTTCTGTGGAATCTGAGAACAGATATTTAGGATCCCTTTGAAGACTATAGGGCCAAAGGAAATACCCTCCGATAACAAAGAGAAAGAACCTTTCTTAGAAACTTCTTTGTGTTCTCCGACGTCATCTCACAGAGTTATAGCTTTCCCCTCAAGAAGCCTTTCGGTATGACAGTTCTTGTGGAATTTGCAAAGGGATATTTGGAAGCCTATAGAGGGCTATGGTAAAAAAGAAAATATCCTCTGATGAAATCTGGAAACAAGCTTCCTGAGAAACTTCTTAGTGTTCTGTGAATTCATCTCACAGAGTTACAGCTTGCCCCTCAAGAAGCCGCTCGCTAAGCCTGTTCTTGTGTAATTCGCAAAGTGATATTTGGAAGCCCATAGAGGACTACGTGCAAAGTAACGTACCCTCAGAGAAAAACTGGCAAGAAGCTTTCTGAGAAACTGCTTTGTAGGATAGGTGGACTTCCACTCACAGAGTTACATCTCTTCGTGGATCTCTTTTGATGGCCTTATTTCTGTGGAATTGAGAATGATATTCTTTCGGATCCCTTTGAAGACTCTAGGTTCAAAGGAATATCCGCCGATAACAAAAGAGAAAGAAGCTTGAGAACGTCTGTGTCTCTTGTGAAATCATTCACAGAGTTATGCTTTCCCTCAAGAAGCCTTTACGCTTTAAGATACAGTTCTTAGAATTTAAAGGATATTTGGAAGCCCATAGACGCTATGTGAAAGGAAAAATCCTCGAATCTGAAAGAAGCTTGATAAAACTGTATAGTGTTCTGTGAATTCATCTCACAGAGTTACATCGCTTCAAGAAGCCGCCGCTGCCTTTTGTTCTTGTGGGAATTCGAAATGATTCTTTGAAGCCCATAGAGGCTACTTCGTGAAAAAAAGAAGAAAGTATCCTCCGAGAAAACTGGAAAGGCTTTCTTGAGAAACTGGCCAAGCAGGTGGATGTGTGACTTCCACTCACAGAGTTACATCCGTATCTCACCCGCGCTTATCTGTGGAATCTGAGAACAGATATTTCGATCCCTTTGAAGACTAGAGAGCGAAAGGAACTTCCAGCAAAAAAGATAAAGAAGCTTTCTCCGAGAATCTTTGTGCCCCAGGAACAAGCGTCACAGAGTTACAGCTTCGCTAGCCTTTCGCTAAGACAGTTCTTGTGGAATTTGCAAGGATATTTGGAAGCCCATAGAGGGCTATGGTGAAAAGAAAATATCCTCTGAGGAAATCTGGAAAGAAGCTTGACGTAAACTTCTTAGTGTTCTGTGAATTCATCTCACAGAGTTACAGCTTTCCTCTCAAGAAGCCGCCTCTAAGTCTGTTCTTGTGGAATTAAAGTGATATTTGGAAGCCCATAGAGGACAACGGTGGAAAGTAAAGTACCCCTCAGCAGAAAACTGGAAAGAAGCTTGGTGAAACTGTTTTGTGATGTGTGATTTCCACTCACAGAGTTACATCTGTATTTCATGGACTTTGTTATCTTATTTCTGTGGAATCTTAGAAGAGATAAATCGATCCCTTTGAAGACTTAGGGCCAAAGGAAACATCCTCCGATAACAAAGAGAAAGAAGCTTGAGAAACTTTGTGTTCAGTGAAATCATCTCACAGAGTTACAGCCAAGAAAGCCCTTTTACGCTTAAGACAATTCTTGTGGAATTTGAAAAGATATTTGGAAGACCATAGACGGCTACGTGAAAAGGAAATATCCTCAGATGAAATCTGGAAAGAAGCTTGGAGAAACTGCTTAGTGTTCTGTGAATTCATCTCACAGAGTTACAGCTTTCCCCTTAAGAAGCCAGTTTGCTAAGCCTGTTCTTGTGGAATTCGAAATGATATTTGGAAGCCCATAGAGGGCTAATAATGAAAAAGAAAATATCCTCCTCCCGAGAAAAACGGAAAGAAGCTTGAGAAACTACTTCTGTGAAGCGTGACTTCCATTCACAGAGATTCTTACATCGTTATTTCGTGGATCTCCTTTGCTAGCCTTATTTCTGTGGAATCTGAGAACAGATATTTCGGATCCCTTTGAAGACTATAGGGCCAAAGGAAATATCCTACGATAAAAAAGTGAAAGACGCTTTCTGAGAAATTTCTTTGTGTTTCAAACACCCCAGAGTTATAGCTTTCCCCAAGAAGCCTTTCGCTAAGACAGTTCTTGTGAATTTGCAAAGTGATATTTGGAAGCCCATAGAGGTCTGGTGGTGAAAAAGAAAATATCCTCCTGAAACTGGAAAGAAGCTTTCTGAGAAAATGCTTTGTGATAGGACTTCCACTCACAGAGTTACATCTGTATTTCGTGGATCTTTTGTTGGGCCTTATTTCTGTGATATCTGAGAGCAAATATTTCGCTGATCCCTTTGAAGAATATAGGGCCACAAAGGAAATGCCTTAAATTCCATAAAAAAAGAGAAAGAAGCTGAGAAACTTCTTTGTCTTCTCTCTAAATCATTTCATAAAGAGTTACAGCTTTTCCCTCAAGAAGCCTGTCACTAAGACAGTTCTGAATTTGCTAAGTGATATTTGTAAGCCCATAGAGGGCTATGGTGGAAAAAGGAAATATCCTCAGATGAAATCTGGAAAGAAGCCTCCAGAGAACTGTTTAGTGTTCTTGTGAAGTCATCTCACAGAGTTACAGCTTCCCCCTCAAGAATGACCGCTAAGCCTGTTCTTCTGAATTCAAGAAGTGATACTTCTAGCCAAATGGAGGGCTATAGTGAAAAGAAAATATCCAACAGAAACTAGAAAGAACTTTTCTGAGAAGCTGCTTTGTAATGTGTGACTCCACTCACAGAGTTAAGATCTGTATTTCGTAGATCTCTTTGCTAGCCTTATTTCTGTGGAATCTGAGAACAGATATTTCTGATCCCTTGAAGACTATAGGACCAAAGGGAAATATCCTTCGAGCAACAAAAGAGAAAGAACCTTTCTTGAGAAACTACTTTGTAGTTCTGTAAATCATGTCATGGGAGTTACATTCTCCCTGCAGAAGCTTTTAGATAAGACAGTTCTGAATTTGGTAAAGTGATATTTGGAAGCCCAGAGAGGGCTATGGTGAAAAGAGGAAATATCCTCAGATGAAACCGGGCAGTTTGGAGAAACCGCTTAGTGTTCTGTAAATTCATCTCACAGGTTACAGCTTTCCCTCAAGAAGCCGCCATAAGCCTGTTCTTGTGGGAATTCAAGTAAAGATTTGGCTCCATAGAGGACGCTGCGTAGCAAAGTAATTCTCATGAAAACAACAGAAAACAGCTTTCTGAGAAACTGCTTTGTGAGGTGTGACTTCCAATCACAGAGTTAAGGTATTTCGTGCATCTCTTTGCTAGCCTTATTTCTGTGAATCTGAGAACAGATATTTCGATCCTTAGAAGACTATAGGCCAAAGGAAATATCCACGATCAAAAAATAGAAAGAACCTTTCTGAGAAACTTCTTTGTGTTCTGTGAAATCATCTCAATATGAGTTACAGCTTTCCCCTCAAGAAGCCTTCGCTTAAGACACAGTTCTTGTGGAATTTGCAAAGGGATATAGCCAGAGTGCTATGGTGAAAAGGAAATATCCTCAGAAGAAATCTGGAAAGAAGCCATTCGGAGAAACTGCTTATGTTCTGTTAATTCATTTGACAGGGTTACAGCTTTCTCCTCAAGAACCGCTGGCTAAGCCTGTTCATGTGTTATTCGAAGTGATATTTGGAAGCCCATAGAAGTCATGTGGAAAAGATAATATCCTACGAGAAAACTGGAAAGAAGCTTTCTGGAGAAACTTCTTATGATGTGTGACTTCCACTCACAGAATTACATCTGTATTTCTGTGGATCTCTTTGTTAGCTTATTTCTGTGGAATCTGAGAACAGATATTTCTGGATCCTTTGAAGACTATAGGGCCAGCCAAATATCCTCGATAAAAAGAGAAAGAAGCTTTCTGAGAAACTTTGAGTTCTAGAAATCATCTCACAGAGTTAGCAGCTCTCGCCAGCTTCCTTTCACTAAGAGTTCTTCTGGAATTGGCATAGTGATATTTGGAAGCCCATAGAGGGCTATGGTGAAAAAGGAATTATCCTCCTATGAAATCTGGAAAGAAGCTTTCCGAGAAACTGCTTAGTGTTCTGTGAATTCATCTCACAGAGTTACAGCTACTCTCTCAAGAAGACGCTTCGCTATGCCTGTTCTTGCTTAATTCAAGAAGTGATATTTGGAAGCCCATAGAGGGCTATGTGAGAAAGAAATATCCTCCGAGAAAAACTAGAAACAAGTTTTCTGAGAAACTGCTTTATGAGGTGTGATTTCCACTCACAGAGTTACATCTGTATTTCGTGGATCCCTTTGCTAGCCTTATTTCTGTGGGGTCTGAGAAAGATATTTCGGATCCCTTTGAAGAATCTAGGGCCAAAGAAAACATCCTCCGATAACAAAGAGAAAGAAGCTTGAGAAACTTCTGTGTGTTCTGTGAAATCACTTAACAGAGCAGCTACCTCAAGCAGCCTTTTCGCTAACACAGTTCTTGTGGAATTGGCAAAGTGATATTTGGAAGCCCATAGATGGCTTATGTGAAAAGGAAATATCCTCAGATGAAATCTGAAAGAAGCTTTCTGAGAAACTGCTTTAGTGTTCTGTTAATTCATTCTCTGGAGTTCCATCTGTATTTTCTCATGTACTTTTGCTAGCCTTATTTCTGTGGGGATCTGAGAACAGATATTTCGATCCCCTTGAAGACTCTAGGCCAAAGGAAATATCCGCCAATAACAAAGAGAAAGAAGATTTCTGAGGAATTTCTTTTGTGTTCTGTGAAATCATCCCCCACAGAGTTACAGATTTCCCCCAAGAAGCCTTTCACAAGACAGTTCCGTGAATTTGCAAAGGATATTTGGAATCCTGAGGGCTATGTTGGAAAAGGAAATATCCTAGTACCTAAATCTGGAAGAAGCTTTCAGGAAACGTTGAAGTGTTCTGTGAATTCATGTCACAGGGCTACAGCTTTCCCTCAAGAAGCCCCTTTTACAAGCCTGTTCTTGTGGAATTTGCAAGTGATATTTGAAGCCCATAGAGGCCATGGTGAGAATAAAAAATATCCTCAGAGAAGTGGAAAGCTTCTGAGAACTTTGTGATGTGTGACTTGAATGGCCAGGATCTGTATTTCTGTGGATCCCTTTGCTAGCCTTATTTCTGTGGGGTCTGAGAAAGCATATTTCGATCCTTTGAAGACTCTAGGGCCAAAGAAAACATCCTCCAGTAACAAAGAGGAAGAAGCTTCGGAGAAACTTCCTTGAGTTCTGAGAAAGCACGCCGCTACAGTGTTACAACTTTCCCCTGTAAAGTCTTTCGCTAAGACAGTTCTTGTCTAATTTTCTGATCCGATGTGGGAAGCTTTCCATAGCACAAGGTGAAAAGGAAATATCCTATCTTTAAATGTGGAAAGAATCTTTCTGAGCTATGCTCGTAAATTCATCTCACAGAGTTACAGCTTCAAGCATTTTCGCTGGGTTGACAGTCTTGTGATCAAAAGTGGAGATTGGAAGCCTGAGGGCCAAGTGATGGAAAGGAAATATACACAGATGAAAATGTGGAAAGAAGCTTGAGAAACTGCCAGTTTCGTTAACGACCACGAGAGTTACAGCTTTCCCTCAGGAAGCCGCCAGCTAAGCAGCCTGTTTTTGTGGAATTTGGTAAGTGATATTTGGAAGAACATAGGGCTATGGTGAAAGAAAATATCCTCCGAAAAATTAGAATGAAGTTTTCTGAGAAAAACCGCTTTGTTATGTGTGACTTCCACTCACAAAGTTACATATGTATTTCGTGGATCTCTTTGATAGCCTTATTTCTGTGGTATCTTAGGACAGATATTTCGGATACCCATGAAGACTCTGGGGCCAAAGGAGTATCATTTTCGATAACAAAGAGAAAGCAGATTTGAGAAACCCCTTTGTGTTCTGTGAAATCATCTCACAGGGTTACAGCTTTCCCCAAGAAGCCTTCGCTTAGACAGTTCTAGTGAACTTGCAGTGATATTTGGAAGCCCATAGAGGGCTATGGTGAAAGCAAAACATCCTAGGATGAAATCTGGAAAGAAGCTTGAGAAACTGCTTAGTGTTCTGTGAATTCATCTCACAGAGTTACAGCTTCCACCAAGAAGCCGCTCAAGCCTGTTCCTTGTGGAATTCGAAAGAGATTTTGGGCCATCTCATGGAGTCTATGGTGAGAAAGAAAATATCCTCCAGAAAAGTGGAAATGTTTCTGAGAAACTGCTTGTGATGTGTGACTTCCACACACAGAGCTAAGATCTGTATTTCTCAGACCCTTTGCTAGCCTTATTCAGGAATCTGAGAACAGATATCGATCCCTTTGAAGACTCTAGGCCAGGAAATATCCTCCGATCACAAAGAGAAAGAAGCTTTCTGAGAAACTTCTTTGTGTTCTGTGAAATCATCTCAGCTTTCCCCTGAAGAAGCTCTCGCTAAGACAGTTCTGTGGAACTTGCAAAGTGATATTTGGAATCCCATAGAGGTCTATGGTGAAGAAGGAAATATCCAAGGATGAAACCTTGAAAGAGGCTTTCTGAGAAACTGCTTAGTGTTCTGTGAATTCATCTCACGGATATACCCTTTCCCCTCAAGAAGCCGATCGCCAAGCCTGTTCTGTGGTATTTGAAAGTGATATTTGAAGAAGCCCTTAGAGGGCTATGCGTGGTGAAAAAGAAAATATCCTAAGAGATAAACTGGAAAGAAGTTTTCTGAGAAACTGCTTTGTGATGTGTCACTTCCACCGCCAGAGTTAACCTGTATTTCTGTAGATCTCCTTGCTATTTTATTTCTGTGGAATCTGAGAACAGATATTTCGATCCCTTTGAAGAATATAGGGCCAAAGGAAATATCCTCCGATCACAAAGAGAAAGAAGCTTTCTGAGAAACTTTCAGGTTCTGTGAAATCATCTCACAGAGTTACACCCTCTCAAGAAGCCTTTTAGCTAAGACCGTTCTTTGTCCAATTCTTCTGCTGATATATGGAAGCCCATAGAGGGCTAACGTGAAAAGGAAATATCCTAGGATGAAATCTGAAAGAAGCTTTCAGAAACTGCTTAGTGTTCTGTGAATTCATCTCACAGAGTTACAGCTTTCCCCAAGAAGTTATTTCTGCCAAGACAGTTCTTGTGGATGCAGTGATATTTGGAAGCCCTAGAGGACTATGGTGAAAAGGGGAAGTATCCTCAGATGAAATTTGGAAAGAAGCTTGGAGAACTGCTTAGTGTTCTGTCAATCTATCTTACAGAGTTACAGCTTTCCCTCACAGCTGCCCTAAGCCTATTCTTGTGGAAGGCAAAGTGATATTTGAAGGCCATAGAGGGCCATGGTAAAGAAAATATCCCTCCGAGAAAAATTAGAAAGAGCTTTCTGAGAAACTGCTTTATGCGACTTCCCCTCACAGAGTTACATCTGTATTTCGAGGACTTTTAGCTAGCTTCCATTTCTGTGGGAATTTGAAATCATTTCCAGATCCTTTAAAGACTACACGGCCAAAGGAAATAATTCTCCTGTCACAGAGAGAAAGAAGCTTGAGAAACTTCTTTGTGTTCTGTGAACTGACAGAGTATCAGCTCTCCCGGCCAAGACGAAGCTTCTGACAAACTGCTTAGTGTTCTGTGAATTCATCCACAGAGTTACAGGCGCTTTCCCTCAAGAAGCCGCTAAGCCTTGTTCTGTGGTATTCTCAAAGTGATATTTGGAAGCCCATAGAGGCTATGTTGAAAAAGAAAATATCCTGAGAAAAGCTGGAAAGAAGCTTTCTTAGAAACTGCTTTGTGATGTGTGACTTCACTCTCATAGTGTTACATGTATTTCTGTGGATCTCTTCAGAGCTCTTATTTTGTGGAATCTGAGAACAGATATTTCGATCCCTTGAAGACTATAGGCCAAAGGAAATATCCTCCGAGCAACAAAGAGAAAGAACTTTCTTAAGAAACTTTTCTGTTCTGTGAAATCATCTAACAGAGTTACAGTTTTCACCAGAAATCTTTTCACAAGACAATTCTGTGGAATTTTGCAGTTTATATTTGAAGCCTATAGATATAGTGAAAAGGAAATATCCTCAGATGCAAATCTGGAAAGAAGCTTTCAGAAAACGTTTAGTGTTCTCCTGTGACTATCCACAGAGTTACAGCTTCCTCGCCAAGAAGTCAGCAGAAAGAGACGCCAAGCCTGTTCTTGTGGAATTCAAAGCGAGGCTGAAGGGCAGAGGCTATGGGTGAAAGAAAATATCCCTAAAAAACTGGAAAGAAGCTTTCTGCTAGAAAATGCAGATGTGTGACTTCCCACAGAGTCACATCTGTATTTCTGTGGATCTCCTTGTTACCTTATTTCTGTGTGGAATCTGAACGATATTGGATCCCTTTGAAGAATATAGGCCAAAGGAAATATCTCATCACCAAGAGGGAAGAAACTCAGAAACTTTGTGTTCTGTGATATCACAGAGTTGCTACAACTTTCCCTCACAGCTTCGCTAAGATACTGGCCGACCAAAGTGATATTTGGAACCTCCCATATAGGCGCAAAGAAAAGGAACTATCCTAGATGAAATCTGCAAAAGAAGCTTTCTGAGAAACTGCTTTGAAGTTCTGTGAATTCATCTCACAGAGTTGCTACAGCTTTCCTCTGAAGAAGCTTTTCACAAGACAGTCCTGGTGGAATTTGCAGTGATATTTCAGCCCATAGAGGGCTATGGTAAAAGGAACATCCTCAGATGAAATATGAAGAAGCTTCACGAGAAACTGCTTTGTGTTCTGTGAATTCATCTCACACAGTTACAGCTTTCCCCTCAGCTTCGTAATTGTTCTTGTGGAATCAAGAAGTACATTTGAAGCCTATAGAGGGCTATGGTGAAAAGAAAACATCCAGAAAACTGGAAAGAAGCTTTCAGAAACTGCTTGGTGATGTGTGACTTCCACCAGGGTTACATCTGTATGTCGTGGATCTCTTGCTACCTTACTGTGGAATCTGAGAAGAGATATTCTGATCCCTCAAAGACACACGCCAAAGGAAATAATATCTCGATAACAAAGAGAAAGAAGCTTTCGAGAACTACATTTTGTGTTCTGTGAAATCATCTCACAGAGTTATACAGTTTCCCCTCAAGAAGCCTTTCGCTAAGACAATTTAAATTTGAAAGGATATTTGAAGCCCATAAAGGCTATGGTGAAAAAAGGAAATATCCTCAGATGAAATTGGAAAGAAGATTGAGAAACTGGCTTCAGGTTCTGTAACTATCTCACCGTGGTTACAGCTTTCCCTCAAGAAGTCGTGTCACAACCTGCTTCTTGTGGAATTGCCAGTGATATTTGGAAACACATAGAGCTCTATGGTGAAAAGAAAATATCCTCCGAAAACTGGAAGAAGCTTTCTGAGAAAATATCGCTTGTGATGTGTGACTTCACCCACAGCGTTAAGATCTGTATCAGGATCTTTGCCACTATTTCTGTGGGAAACTGAGAACAGGTATCGATCCCTTTGAGGATTATATAGGGCCAAAGGAAATATCCGAGCAACAGAGAAAGAAGCTTTGAGAAACTTCTTTTGTGTTCTGTGGAATAATCTCACTGAGTTAGAAGCCTTCTTCAAGATTTTCGCTAAGACGTTCTGTGGACCTGGTAAAGTGATATTTGGCCCATAGAGGGCTATGGCGGAAAAAGGAAATATCCCTGATTTAAAATCTGGAAAGTAGCTTGAGAAACTCCCAGCGTTCTTTCATATTATCTCAGCGGTGATCATACCCCAGAAGTCGTCACAAACCGCTGTTCTTGTGGAATTGAAAGTGATTTGCAAGCCCAAGGATGGCTGGCGATAAAGAAAATATATTCCCGAGTAAACTGCAAGAAGCTTGAGAACTGCTTTAGGATGTGGTGACTCCACCTTCACAGAGTTTAACATCTGTATTTCGCGGATCTCTTTGCTATCCTTATCTGTGCGGTGCGCAGGTGGGTTGCTGCAGCGCAGCAATGGCAATGTCTGAGATATTTCAGATCCCTTTGAAGGCTGTAGGGTCAAAGGAAATCTCCTCCGAGCAACAAAAGAGAAAAGAAGCTTTCTTGAGAAACATTCGTAGCTCTGTATAACCATCATCTCACTGAGTTACTGCTTTCCTTTCAAGAAGACTTTCGCTGGAAGTTCTTGTGGAATTCCCGGATTGGAAGCCCATAGACGGCTATGGTGAAAAGGAAATATCCTCAGATGAAATCTGAAAGAAGCTTTCTGAGAAACTGCTAGTGCTCGGTTACATCTCAGAGAGTTACATCTGTATTTCTGTGGATTCATTTGTTGAAGGCCTTATTTCTGTGGAATCTGAGAAACAGATATTTCGGATCCCTTTGAAGACTATAGGGCCAAAGGAAATGTCCTCCAACAAAGAGAGCAAGCTTTCTGAGAAATCAGCTGTGTTCTGTGAAATCATTTCATTATGAGTTAGAGCTTTCCTCAGAAGCCTTTCAAGACAGTTCTGTGGAAATGGCAGTGATATTTCAGCCCATGAGCTATGGTGAAAAAGGAAATATCCTCAGATTAAAATCTGGAAAGAATCTTTCCTGGCAAAGTTCTTAGTGTTCTGTTAATTCATCTGACAGGGTTACAATCTCTCAAGAAGTCACAAGCCTGTTCTGTGGAATTCATAAAGTGATATTTTGGAAGCCCATAGAGGGGCTATGGTGAAAAAGATAATATCCTCCTGAGAAAATTGGAAAGAAGCTTTCTGAGAAACTGTGCTTTTGTGACTTCCAGCTCACAGAGTTAAGCATGTGTATTCTCATAGATCTCTTTTGTCAGCCTTTTTTCTGTGGAATCTGAGAATGATATCTCGATCATTATGAACACTGTAGGGCCAAATAGAAATATCCATAAATAGAGAAAGAAGCATTGTGAGAAACTTTGTTTTCTGTGAAATCATCCACAGAATTACAGCTCTCAAGAGGCCTTTCGCCAAGACAGTTTTGTGGAATTTGCAAAGTGATATTTGAAGCCCATAGAGGGCTATGGTGAAAAGGAAATATCCTAGGATGAAATCTGAAAGAAGTTTTCTCTGAGAAACTGCTTAGTGTTCTATGAATTCATCTCACAGAGTTACAGCTTTCTCCTCAAGTAGAAGCCACTCAAGCCTGTCTCTGGAATTCAAGAAAGTGATATTTGGTGGTTCGAGTGGCTACACACACGGAAAGAAAGAAAAATATCCTCAGCTAAGTATGGAAAGAAGCTTTCTGAGAACTGCTTTGTGATGTGTGACTCCACTCACAGAGTTGCATCTGTTTTTCCTGGATATCTTTTCAGCCTCTGTTTCGTGGAATCTTGAGAACCGAGTCTCGGATCCCTATGAAGACTATAGGGCCAAAGGAAATATCCTACGATAAAAGAGAAAGAAGCTTTCTTAAACTTCGTGATATGTGAAATCATCTCATTAGAGGCTACAGCTCTCCCATCAAGAAGCCTTTCGCTTAGACAATTTTGGTGGAATTTGCTAAGTGATTTGGAAGCCCATAGAGGTCTACGGTGAAAAAGGAAATATATACACAGATGAAATGTGTGGAAAGAAGTTTTGAGAAACCTGCTTAGTGTTCTGTTAATCTTATCTCATAGACTATTACAGCTTTCCCCTCAAGAAGCCGCCGCCGTTTTTCGTGGAATTGCAAGTGATATTTCTCGGGGTCTATAGAGGGCTATGGTGAAAAGAAAATATCCTCCGGAACTGGAAGGAAGCTTTGGAGAAACTGCTTGTGAGGTGACTTCCACTCACAGAGTTATATCTGTATTTCTGTGGATCTCTTTGCCAGCTCTATTTCTGTGAATCTGAGAATGATATTTTCGGATCCCTTTGAAGACTATAGAGCTAAAGCGAACATTCCTCCACATAAGCAACAAAGACAAAGAAGCTTTCTGAGAAACTTCTTTTGTGTTCTGTGAAAGCATCTCACAGGCTATGTTTTTCTCAGGAAGTTTCGCCAAGACAGCTCTTGTGGAATTTGTAAATTGATATTTTGAAGCCTATAGAGGGCGGCAGCAAAAACAACTGGCTGAAAGCAATACGTAACTGAACGAAGTGCGCCTAG
>NW_022161156.1:0-8342 GCF_008728515.1 Papio anubis | reverse complement strand
CCCGCGTATTATTCATCACAGACTACATCTGTATTTCCTGGATCTTTTGTGAATGACGTGGAATCTGAGAACATAGCTTTCAGATCCGTTGAAGACTTTTTCAGGGATTTCCTGTTAAACATCTCCCACAACAAAAGAGAAAGAAGCTTGAGAAACCTCCTCAGGTAGCCTGCAGAATCATCATCTAGAGAGCCGCTGTGCTTCCCAAAGAAGCTTTCGCTAAGACAGCTCCCGTGAATTCGGTGCGATATTTCGGGAAGCCCGGCGAGGGGCTATAAAAGAGGACATCCTGAGATGTGAAATCTGGCAGCCTCAGGAAACCGTCAGCGCCCATGGTCCCATCCCCGGTGAGAGTTATACATTCTGTGGCCGTGATGCTTCAAGTAGCCTTGCAACCTATAACGGAGATATTTGATCCTCTTTCAATACTTGCGAAACCTGGCGACGGTAAAGATAGTTTTGAGAAATTTCAAAGCCAGAACATTCAGCGCAGCTTCTCAACAAGTTTTCAAGAGTTTTGGTAATGGGTGATAAAGCCCGGCGGAAGGCGGGTAGTGCGAAGTTTATCTGTGGAGCAATCTGGAAGTTTTTCTCGAGAACCGTTGCGGAGTGCTCGGTAATACCGAAAGCGGCGACCGCGGCCTCGCATTCCTCGGCACCCCGGCATTTTTCCTGCGGAATCGGCTGGAAACGAAGGATTTGATCCCTGAACAGAAAATGCAACCAGGCATAACGCAAAAGGAGCAGCGAAGCTCTTCGATTGCACTTCTTTGTTCGTGAAACACCCCCGCAGAGGCTTCCTGCTCTTCGCCACAAGCTCCTTTGGGAATTGCGCGATAAAGCCCGCGCCAGAGGGCTACGCAGTGCCGATCTCTGTGACAAAATCTGGAAAGCAAAGTTTATAAACCGCTGAAGTTTTTGCTGGATTCATCCTGGCACGTAGCGATCCGTGCGATCCTTTCGGTGGCCTTTTCCGTGAAACTTATGAAACGGTGATTGGATCCCTGAAGACCATAGAAATGTAGCCGAAACATCCCATACAAACAAAAGAAACGCAGCTTCAAGAAACCCTGCGCTGTGTGAACATTCACAGATATAGCCTTCCCACAGTTTTCGCTAAGACAGTTCTGTGGAATTGGCAAAGTTATATTTGGAAGCCTATAGAGGGAATTTGCGCGTTAAAAAATATCTCAGATGAAATCAGAAAGAAGCTTTCTGAGAAACTGTAGTGTTAATGCATTTCACAGAGTTACATCTGTATTTCGTGAAGCTCTTTGCTAGCCTTATTTCTATGGAATCTGAGCAGATATTTGGGATCCCTTTATTCTAGTCTTGAAAATATCCTCCGATAACAAAGAGAAAAGCTTTCTGAGAAACTGCTTTGTGTTCTGTGAAATCATCTCACAGAGTTACAGCTTTCCTCTCAGGAAAACCTTTAAGCTAAAGACAGTTCTTTGCTGGAACTGGAAAGTGATATTGGAAGCCATGAAGCTGGCTAAGGTGAAAAAGGAAATATCTCCAGATGAAATCTGGAAAGAAGCTTTCTGAGAGCACTTAGTGTTCTGTTAATTCATCTCACAGAGTTACATCTGTATTTCGTATACATGCTGCTAACTTATTTCTGGAATCTGAGAATGAATTTTGCATCCCTTTGAAAAGTATAGGAATGAGGAAATATCCTCGAAAACAAGAGAAAGAAGCTTTCTGAAAAACTCTTTGTGTTCTGTGAAATCTCTGGGGATTACAGCATTCCACTCAAGAGCTAACAGCTAAGACAGTTCCTTGTGGAATTGTAGAAGTGATGTTGGAAGCCCATGAAGCGGCTATGGTGAAAAGAGGAAATATCCTAAGATAAAATCTGCAAAGAGCTTTCTGAGAAACTGCTTAGTGTTCTGTTAATTCGCCTCTAGGAACTTTGTCTGTATTTCGTGGATATCTCTGCTAGCCTTACTTGTGGAATCTGGAGATTGATGTTGGATCCCTTTAGAAGACTATAGGGCCAAAGGAAGTATCCTCCGATAACAAATAGAAGCTTTTGACTTGTTTGTGTTCTGTGAAATCATCTCACAGAGTTGCAGCTTTCCCCTCAAAGGCACTTTACAGCTAGGGCAGTTCTTATGGAATTGTCAAAGGTGATATTTGGAAGCCCATAAGAGGCTATGGTGAAAAAATATCTTCAAGATGGAAATCCGGAAAAAAGAAGCTTTCTGAGAAACTGCTTAGATGTTCATTGAATTCATTTCACAGAGGTTGTATCTGTATTTAGTGGACCTCTTTACTATACTTATTTCTGTGGAATCTGAGAATTGAATATTTGAGGATCCCTTTGAGGACTATAGGGCCAGAGGAAATATCCTCGATAACTAAGAGAAAAGAAACTTTCTGAGAAAATTCTTGTGTTATGTGAAATAAGTCTCACAGTTACAACATTCCCCTCAAAAGCCTTTAAACTAAGACAGTTCTTGTGGATTGGCAAAGTGATATTTGGAAATATAGAGGGCTATGGTGAAAAAGGAAATATCCTCAATGGGGAAATCTGGAAAGAAGTTTTTCTACAGAAACTGTAGTGTTCTGTTAATTCATCTCACACAGGTACATCTGTGTATTTGCATTGGATGTCTGCTAGACTTATTTCTGTGGAATCAAAATTAAATATTTGGATCCTTTGAGGCGCTATAGGAACGAAAAGGAAATATCCTCCGATAACAAAAGAGAAAAACAAAGGGAGACTTCTTTGTGTTCTGTGAAAACATGTCACAAAAGTTACAGCTTTCCCTCAAGAAGCCTTTTCGCTAAGACAGTTCTTGTGGAATTGTAAAAGTGATATTTGGAATCCCTTAGAGGGCTATGGTGAAAAAGGAAATGTCCTCAGATGAATTCTGGAAAGAGCTTGCGAGAACCTGCTTAGTGTTCTGTTATTTCATCTCCACAGAGTTATCTATTTCGTGGAACTCTTTGGTGCTTATTTCTGGTAGATCTGAGAACGATATTTAGGATCCCTTTGAATACCTATATAGGGCCATAGGAAATATCATAGATAACAAAGAGAAAAAACTTTCCTGAGAAACTTCTTTGTGTTCATGATATCATCTCACAGAGTTACAGCTTTCTCCTCAAAGAAGACTTTCGCTAAAACAGTTCTAGTGGAATTGGCAAGTGATATTTGGAGCCAGTAGTGGGTAGGGTGAAAAAGGAAATATCCTCAGTCATAATGTGGAAAGAAACAAGAGAGGGTCTTGAGTGTTCTCTTAATTCCTCTCACAGAATTACATCAGTATTTCGTGGATCTTTGCTAGCCTTATTTCTGTGGAATCTGAGAACAGATATTTGGATCCCTTTGAGACTATGAGGGCCAAGGAAATATCCTCGATAACAAAGAAGAAAGAAGCGAGAAAACTTCTTTGTGTTCTGTAGAAATCATCCACAGAATTTGGCTCCACTCAAGAAGCCTTTCACTAGGATAGTTCTTGTGAATTGTAAAGTAATATTTGAGAAGTAACCCATAGAGACAGCGGTGAAAAAATATCCTCCAGGTGGAAATCTGGAAAGCTTTCTGAGAAACTGTGATGTTCTGTTAATTCATCACAGAGTTACATCTGTATTTTGTGGATCTCTTACTTTATTCTTATTTCTGTGGAATATGAGAAGGGTGTTGGATCACCCCAGACTATAGGTCCATAGAATATCACCTCCGATAACAAAGAAAAAAACTTTCTAGAAACTGCTTTGTGATCTGTGAAATCATCTCACAGAGTGACAGCTTTCTCTCAAAGAAGCCTTTCATAAAACAGTTCTTGTGGAATTGTAGAAAGTGATATTTGGAAGCCCATTAGGCGAATTGGCGTGAAAATGGAAAATATCACTAGATATAATGTGGGAAAGAAGCTTTCTGAGAAACTGTAGTGTTCTCTTATTCCTCTCACAGAGTTACACATCTGTATTTCATTGGATCTCTTTACTAGCCTTATTTCTGTGGAATCACGGTAGATATTTGGATACCTTTCAAGACTATAGAGGCAAAAGAAATATCCTCCGATAACAAGAAAGAAAGCTTTCTGAGAAACTTCTTTGTGTTCTGTGAAATTATCTCACAGAGTTACAGCTTTCCTCTCCAAGAAGCCTTTCGCTAAGACAGTTCTTGTGTGGAATTGGCAAAGTGATATTTGGGAAGCCCATGACGGCTAAGCTGAAAAATATCCTCAGATGAAATCTGGAAAGAAGATTTCTGAGAAACTGCTTAGTGTTCTGTTAATTCAGCTCACAGAGTTATCTGTATTCGTGGATCCTCACACGCTGTACTTCTTCTGTTGAATCTGAGCAGATATTTAGGATCCTTGCCCCGAAGACTGTAGAGGGCCAAAGGAAATATCCACCGATAACAAAGCTTTCTGATAAACTTCCTCTTGTTCTGTGAGAATCTTCACAGAGTTACAGCTTTCCCCTCAAAGAAGCCTTTAGCTAAGACAGTTCTTGTGGAATCCAGCAGAAATGGAGACATAGGCGGCTATGGTGAAAAGGAAATATGTCGTCAGATGAAATCTGGAAAGAAGGTTTCTGAGATACTGCTTAGTGTTCTGCTAATTCATCTCTGATTACATCTGTATTTCGTGGATCTCTTTGCTAGATTTATTTCTGTGTGGAATCTGAGAACACATATTTCGGATCTTTTGAAGACTGTAGGGCCAATGGAAATATCCTCGATAGCAAAGAGAAAAGAAGCTTTTCAGAAACTTCTTTGTGTTCTGTAATCATCTCCCAGAGGTACAGCTTTCCCTCAAGAAGCCTTTAAGCTAAGACAGTTCTTTTAGGTGGGAAGTGATATTTGGCAGCCCTTAGAGGCCATGGTGAAAAAGGAAAATTTCTCAGATGAAATCTTGAAAGAAGCTTTCTGAGAAACGGCAGTGTTCTGTTAATTCATCTCACAGACTACATGCTGTATTTTGGGTCTCTTGCTATTCTTATTTCTGTGGAATCTGAGGAGCAGATATTTCTAGTCCTTTGAGACTAGGGCCAAAATATCCTCGATATCAAAGAAAAGCTTTCAGAAACTTCTTTGTGTTCTGTGAAATCATCTCCAGAGTTACAGCTTTCCCTCAAGCCTTTCGCTAAGACAGTTCTTGTGGAATTGGGAAAGTGATATTTGGAAACCCATAGAGACTGTCATTGAAAAAAGGAAATATCCTCAGATGAAATCTGCAAAGAAACTTACTGAGAAACTACTTGGTGTTCTGTTAATTCTTCTCACAGAGTTACATCTGTATTTCGTGGATCTCTTTGCTAGGTTTTACTTCGGGGAATCTGAGGTCAGAATATTTGGATCCCTTTGAAGACTCTAGGGCCAAAGGAAATATCCTCTGATAACAAAGAAAGAAGCTTTCTGAGAAACTTCTTTGTGTTCTGTGAAATCATCTCTCACAGGGTGCGGCTTTCCCTCAAGAAGCCTTTCCTTCAAGACAGTTCTTGTGGAATTGGCAAAGTGATATTTGACCCACAGAATTTATAGTGAAAAAGGAAATATCTCAGATGAAGTGAAGAAGCTTTTGAGAAACTGCTTAGTGTTATGTTAATTTCATCTCACAGTGTTACGTAATGTCTGTATTTCGTGCATCTTTGGTAGCCTTATTTCTGTGAGTCTGAGAACAGATGGCTGGGATCCCTTTGAAGACTATTGGGCCCAAAGGAAATGTCCTCCGATAACAAGAAAGAAGCTTTCTGAGAAACTGCTTTGTGTTCTGTGAAATCATCTCACAGAGTTACAGCTTTCCCCTGAAGAAGCCTTTTGCTAAAACAGTTCTTGTGGAATTGGCAAAGTGATATTTGGAAGCCCATAGGGCTATGGTGAAAAAGGAAATATCCTCAGATGAAATCTGGAAAGAAGCCTTCTGAGAAACTGCTTAGTGTTCTGTTAATTCATCACAGAGTTACATCTGTATTTAGGTGGATCTCTATATATTAGCCTTATTTCTGTGGAATCTGAGAAGAGATGTTAGGATCCTTTGAAGCTATAGGGCCCAAGAGTATCCTCAATAACAAGAGAAGAAAGCTTTCTGAGAAACTCCTTTGTGTGATCATCTCACGGAGTTACAGCTTTCCCCTCAAAGCCTTTATTTCGTTCTTGTGGGATTGTGAAATGTACTTGGAAGCCCATTGAGGCTGTACTGGTGACAAAGGAAATATCCTCAGATGAAATCTGGAAAACTTTCTGAGAAACTGCCCAGGTGTTCTGTTAATTCATCTCCACAGAGTTACATCTCTGTATTTAGTGGATCTCTTTGCTAGTATTTGTGTGAAATCCTGACAACAGATATTTGGATCCCTTTGAAGACTCCGGTCAGGAAATGTCTCGATAACAAAGAAAGAAGCTTTCTGAGAAACTTCTTTGTGTTCTGTGAAATCATCTCACAGAGTTACAGCTTTCCCCCTCAAGAAGCCTTTTCGCTAAAGAGAGTTCTTGTGGAATTGGCAAAGTATTTGGAAGATCATAGAGGGCCTTATGGTGAAAATGGAAATATCCTCAGATGGAAATGTGAAAAGAAGCTTTCAGAGAAACTGCTTAGCATTCTGTTAATTCATCTCACATGCCCACATCCATTATTTCGTGGATTTCTTTGCTAGCCTTATTTCTGTGGAATCTGAGGACAAATATTTGGATCCCTATGAAGACTATGGTGCCAAAGGGAAATATCCTCCGATAACAAAACAAAAGAAGCTTTCCTGAAGCTTTACTTTGTGTTCTGTGAAATCATCTCACAGGTTACAGCTTTCCCTCAGAAGCCTTTAAGCTAAGACAGTTCTTATTAATTGGCAGAAGTGTCCCAGGAAACCCGTAAGAGGACTATGGTGAAAAAGGAAATATCCCCAGATGAAATCTGGAAGAAAGCTTTCTGAGAGACTGCTTAGTGTTCTCTTAATTCATCTCACAGAGTTACATCTGTATTTTGTGGATCTCTTTGCTGGCCATATTTCATGGAACCTGAGACCAGATATTTGGGATCCCTTTGGCTATAGGGCCAAAGGAAATATCCTCCGATAACAAAGAGAAGCTTTCTGAAAACTTCTTTGTGTTCTGTGAAATCATCTCACAGACTTACAGCTTTCCTCTAGAAGCCTTTTGCTAAGACAGTTCTTGTAGAATTCGCAAAGTGATATTTGGAAGCCCTTAGAGGGCTACGGTGAAAAAGGAAATATCCTCAGGTGAAATCTAGAAAGAAGCTTTCTGAGAAACTGCTTAGTTTTCTTTGAATTCATCTCACCGAGTTACAGCTTTCCCCTCAAGAAGCCGCTCTCTAAGCCTCTTCTTGTGGAATTCGCAAAGTGATATTTGGAAGCCCAGAGAGGGCTATGGTGAAAAAGAAAATATCCCACGAGAAAAACTAGAAAGAAGTTTCCTAAGAAACTGCTTTATGGCCGGGCGCGGTGGCTCAAGCCTGTAATCCCAGCACTTTGGGAGGCCGAGACGGGTGGATCACGAGGTCAGGAGATCGAGACCATCCTGACGAACACGGTGAAACCCCGTCACTACTAAAAAAATACAAAAAACTAGCCGGGCGAGGCGGCGGGTGCCTGTAGTCCCAGCTACTCGGTAGGCTGAGGCAGGAGAATGGCGTAAACCCAGGGGGCGGAGCTTGCAGTGAGCTGAGATCCGGCCACTGCACTCCAGGCCGGGCGACAGAACCAGACTCCGTCTCAAAAAAAAAAAAAAAAAAAGAAACTGCTTTATGATGTGTGACTTCCACTGACAGAGTTACATCTGTATTTCGTGGATCTCTTTGCTAGCCTTATTTCTGTGGAATCTGAGAAGAGATATTTTGGATCCCTTTGAAGATTATAGGGCCCAAGGAAATATCCTCCGATAACAAAGAGAAAGAAGCTTTCTGAGAAACTTCTTTGTGTTCTGTGAAATCATCTCACAGAGTTACAGCTTTCCCCTCAAGAAGCCTTTCCCTAAGACAGTTCTTGTGGAATTGGCAAAGTGATATTTGGAAGCCCATAGAGGGCTAAGGTTAAAAAGAAAATATCCTCAGATGAAATCCGGAAAGAGGCTTTCTGAGAAACTACTTAGTGTTCGGTGAATTCATCTCACAGAGTTACAGCTTTCCCCGCAAGAAGCCGCTCGCTAAGCCTGTTCTTGTGGAATTCCCAAAGTGATATTTGGAAGCGCATAGAGTGCTATGCTGAGAAAGAAGATATCCTCTGAGAAAAACTGGAAAGAAGCTTTCTGAGAAACTGCTTTCTGATGTGTGACTTCCACTGACAGAGTTACAGCTGTATTTCGTGGATCTCTTTGCTATCCTTATATTTGTGGAATCAGAGAACAGATATTTCGGATCCCTTTGAAGACT
>NW_022161155.1:0-22096 GCF_008728515.1 Papio anubis | reverse complement strand
AGAAAGTAAATAAATAAGCTGGGTGTGGTGGTGTGTGCCTGTAACTCCAGCACTTGGGAAGCTGAGGTAGAATGATTCATTGAGACCTGAAGGTCAAGAGGTCAAGACTGTACTGGGCTGTGATGTTGCCACAGCACTCCAGCCTGGGCAACAGTGAGACCTCGGCTGCAAGAAAGAAAGAAAAAAAAAATCGGAGACATCAACCAAACAAAAAATTGCTTCCTCACTCTGAAATGACAATGGTGAACACCATGATGCTATTGGAAAGCTAAGACAAAAACACTCCCTCCTGCTATCAGGATCCAACCTGCCCTCTTGCTCTAACATGTGTGACCCATGGTTTAAATGCTGAAAGCTGATGTAGCCAAATTATACTACATTTACCTGTTCTGTACCAGCATTTATTTTGTCTCTGGAGGAGATCACCATCCATGGCCCTGAAATGTCTAAAGACATGGAATGATGAAGTGCAATGTCTTTTAGGATATTTGGTCATGCCTATACAAATATACCTCTGAAGAAACCCAACATTGGATGAGTGGGGAGGCCGAGGCGGGTGGATCACCTGAGGTCAGGGGTATGAGACCAGCCTGGCCAACATTGTGAAATCCCGTCTCTACTAAAACTACAAAAATGAGCTGGGTATGGTGGTATTCACACGTACTCCCAGCTACTCAGGAGGCTGAGGTAGGAGAATCACTTGAACCTGGGGGGCAGATGTTGCAGTGAGCCAAGGTTATGCCACTGCACTTCAACCTAGGAGACAGAGCGAGACTCCATCTCAAAAAAAAAAAAAAAAAAAAAATTGGAAGAGTATCCTCAAACTTTTCACTAGGCATGTCCACCACAGTCTATTTTAGTAATAGTTGGAGATCCTATTGGGAGAAAACTTGCTAATTATCTGCCTGGCCATTAAGAAGATAGCTCCAAACATTTTTGGGGGAGCACATACCTTTTGCTTTGATGGGATGTTGCCTCCCATGGTTAGAAATCCTTCTTTTACCTTAGGTAACATTGCTGATAAAAATTGAACATGGTGGCTCTGGCCTATAATCCTAGTGATTCAGAGGCTGAGGTGGAAGGATCACTTAAACCCAGGAGTTCCAGGCTGAAGTGAGCTATGATGGCGACACTACACTCCAGCCTGGGTGACAGAGCCACTCCTTCTCTCTGAAAGAAAAATACAGAGTTCAGGCTTGGTGGCCTATGCTTGTAATCCCAGCACTTTGAGAGGCTCCGGTGGGAGGATTGCTTGAGTTCAGGAATCTGGGACCATCCTGAGCAAGATAGCGAGACCCTGTCTTTCAACAAACAAACAAAACAAACAAACAAACAAAAACAAAATTAGCCAGGCATTGGGGCATGTCTGTAGTCCCAGCTACTCGGGAGGCTGAGGTGGGAGGATTGCTTGAGCGAGGGAAGTGGAGGCTGCAGTGAGCCAAGACTGCACCACTGCACTCTAGCCTAGGCAACACAGCAAGACTGTCTTTAAAAAAAAAAAAAAAGAAAGACAAAAGAAAGAAACAAATATTGCCGATGAAACTGTAGCCTCTTTCACAGCTCAACACAAAGCTATTTATTCACTGGCTAAGGTTGTACTGGACGATCGTATCACTTTAGATGATACATATTTTCAAAGACAATCTTATCTTTATTTAAAAATGGGTGGAACCTGGGCGCGATGGCTCATGCCTGTAATCCCAGCACTTTGGGAGGCCAAGGCGAGTGGGTCACCTGAGGTCAGGAGTCCGAGATCAGCCTGGTCAACACCTCTGAGTTCATCTCCGACCTCACCAATCAGAGCTCCCAACTCACTGGCCCCCAATCACCAAACTATGCTTAAAAACTCTGGTCCTAGAATGCTCAGGAAGACCGATTTGAGTAATGATAAAACTCTGGTCTCCCACACAGCTGGCTCTGGGTAAATGACTTTCTTTATTGCAATTTCCCTGTCTAGATAAATTGGTTCTGTCTAGGCAGCAGGCCACGTGAACCCATTGGGCAGTTATACTCCCCCAAAACCCACTACACACTTTATGATTCAGTTTATATGAAAGCAAAGGACAGGAAAAACTTGCCTGATAGATTTGAAGTCTGTGGAGTATTGTCAGAGTTTGGGGTTGTATTCTACAGATTAACAGTAATCTGTTAAGCACCTCAAATAAAATTTCCCCCTAATATATATATATGTGTGTGTATATATATGTGTGTGTGTGTGTGTGTATATATATATATATATTTTTTTTTCCCCCCCAAATTTGGACCACTTTGTTTCTGTCTTTGCAGAACATAAAGTGCTAACACGAGGTAAGCGCTAAGGTCTAGAGAAGGCCATGGAAGAGATGACAAACTCCAGCACCATGCCTGAGTGTCCAGTGTGCTCTGCTGGCAGCATATTTGTACATTGCTGTATTTGAAAAAACCCTACAAGGTTCATGAAATTGGACCACCATCTTTATAACAGTGCTAGTGATAAAACAAGTAAGGATGGCTGGTTTGCAGTCATCTGAGCAGCCTCTCTGGTTTCATAGATCTGGTTTCTCTCTGATATTGAACGACTTGTAATTTCAAGTAGAATGCCGAAGGGGTGGCCTGCCCCTCCACACCTGTGGGTGTTTCTCGTTAGGTGGAACGAGAGACTTCAGAAAAGAAATAAGACACAGAGACAAAGTATAGAGAAAGAAAAGCAGCTCAGGACTCAGTCAGCCATAGAGGGACCCACGCTGCACCGCCTCTGAGTTCCCTTAGTATTATAGAGATAATTATCTTTACCATCTTAAAGATAAGGGAGTGGGTATCAATAGGATCGCTTAGGGAGGAAATTAGCAGTAAGACATAAGAACAAGGATCTCTGTGACATGAATAAGTTTAAAGAAAATCCTGTGCCTTGAGATAAACCTTTAGCAACATTGTTTCATCATCCTATCACATGGGATAAAACCTTGACAATACCTAGCTTTCTAGGAACAAAGACACACCCTGCACCAAAATCCATTAAACCTTGAGTTACCACAGCACATGTCTCTTGCAAGGACAAGGTTGGGGTAGGGTCACAGATTAACAGCATCTCAAATACAGAACAAAATGCAGTCTCTTTATGTCTACTTATTTCTATATAGACACAGTAACAGGCTGATCTCTCTTTTCCCCACAGAATGCTACATCACAAGGATAACGACGATGTGAAGAGAGAACCAGTTTCCTGTGTGTAATCCTACATGTTTAGTCTATGACATAGCCATTATTTGAAGAAGTGGTGGACAGGTTCCGTCTGCCAAAGAGGTCCTCGCAACACAGTCTAAGAACCGCTTCTGGGCGGGCGTGGATGGCTCAGGGCCTGTAATCCCAGCACCCTTTGGGAGGCTGAGGCCAGCTGGATTACCTCAGGTCAGAGGGCGAGGATCAGCCTGGCCATCATGGTGAAACCCGGTCTCTACTAAAATACAAAAATTAGCTGGGCCTCCAGTGGCATGCGCCTGTAATCCCGGCTACGCGGAAGCCCGTGAGGAGAATCGCTTCCGCAACTCCGGGAGGTGAGGCCAGGAGCCGAGATCATGCGACTTATTCCAGCCTGGGCGACAGAGCGAGACTCGGCGCCAAACCAAAAACAAAAACTGTAACAGAAACGCCCGCTTTGGGCACCAGGGACGGGGAAGGAGGAAAGGAGAGGCAGACGTCACTGTCCCCGCAGGCTGTGGGCAGCAGGCTGTTCGGCTGAGCTGGCGCACGATGGGGCGGAAAAGCAGACGGGGACCGAACGCGCCACGGTGACATCACCGGAGAAGGCGACTTCTGCAGATGAGGCAGCGCAGGGGCTGCCGCTTCGCCACCGGCTGCTTCGCCACGAAGGACTTCCGTGCCAGAGCGAGCCCAGGACCGCTGGTCGGACCTGGAGAGTCCCAGCTGTGTGTCAGGCCAGTGAGGGCCTGAGGGTGCGCGGGCAAGTGACCGTGTGTGTAAAGGGTGAGGCGTGGAGTTGTGGCAGGGCGGAGGTACCAGACCTCATACTTACCTGGCAGGGGAGGATACCATGATCATTTTAAGGTGGTTTTCCAGGGCGAGGCTTGTCCATTGCACTCCGGATGTGTTGACTTCGCGATTTCCCCAAACGTGGGAAACTCGACTGCCAATTTTGTGGTGGTGGGGTGACTGCGGTTCAGGCTTTCCCCTGGAACTTTTTGTAGTAGAAAAGTGACCCACGCCAAGGACTACTTTTTTTCCACGAGTTCATGGTTTGGGTGGCATGGTAAGCGTTCTCACAGTCACAGTGATGGAAACAGGAAGTACCGTATTACCATGCTCCGCCGCTTCTTGAGTTTGTTTAAACACAAGTTAAGCGCAGCCCTCTTCTGTTTCTACACGTGGGCTGATTTTGCAGATTGCTTTCTGGTCTCCAGTCTCTTGAGTTCTCACACGCTCTGTGAAACCTTCGCCAGGTTTTTCGTGGTCCCCAGTCACCCTTCACACAGCCTCTGTTTAACCGCAGCCCCACGGTGGAGTTTGTGGGATTTCGAAAGAAGTAAAATGCTCACCTCATAGAGCCATAGAACTCTACTTATTCACGCAGTCGAAAGGTTGTTCTCTCTTTGGATGAAAGCAGGGCCTTTTGTACTGTTCTCGGGATGAAAGTTAGGGCCTTTGGTGCTGTTCTTTGTGATGAAGGTAGTCCTCGCTCGTTGTAGACACAACACGCTTTGCTTTCTGTAGGGGAGCGGGAGGGGCTCTCCCGGAGCCGGGTACTACCTTCATGTTGCGGGCCGCAGATCGGAACCGCAGTCTTACCTGTAGGCAGAAAGGGCTGCAATCTACCCCAGTTACCCGAACTACCCAGCAATAAAATGGGACACATTACGGAAACATGAGATAGCGTGGATAATCTCAAAAACATTATGGCGAGTGACGAAAAGAGCATCCTGTGAGGCACCATCAAGGTGAATTTCTAGAACAGGCAAAACTAACCTGTATAGTGACAGAAACTACATCATTGATTGCTGGGGTCAGGCAGAGGGCGGGACTGACTGCAAAGGGCACGAGAGGACCTTTTAGAGTAATAGACACGTCATCAAACTTGAAATGCATGCGTTGTACCATAGTCAACTCACACCTTACTCAACTGGTTGTAAAATTGAATAAGAAAACCACTCCAAATCTTAATGTCTTCTACTTAATTTAGTGTATGTTTACCCTTAGAGGATTCCTTTAGAAAAATGTCTCTCTAACTGTGATTGGGAGTTGAGGAATTCCTTCATTTCTGTTTCCGTCTCTTTGTCTGCAGTTAAGTTCATGCACTATTAAATGGGATATTTGTAAAATAAAAATAGAGTCTAAGCTAAATTTTGTAAAAGTATACATATATGCATCTTTATTATTTTATTATTTTTTCAGGTATCTATATCCTTATTATTTTTTCTTCTTTTTCTTTTTGGGGGCCTGGGGGGGATAGTCTAGCTAAAATATACATTCCTGTCTCTGTAGATGTACCACAAGACCTTTACTCCAGTGTTGTCCAAATGTTATGAGAAATTATTTTTGAACTAAAGGTGATCAAAAATTTTACATATGTTTACATCTTCTCTACTGTTAGTATGATCTATGCTTAGCATGTATAATTTTTTTTTAAAGACAATAGCTTAACAGTAATTTGGAAGAAAAATACGTACCTATGTTAAGAGTAGTTAATTCCAGCAGTGTGAATATGGATGACCAGTTATCTTCCCTTTATGAATTTTTTAAATTTTTAAATGGAAAATCCTCAATGACCTGGAAGTGAAAGAACAGATTAGATATGGAAGGGGTGTGGGGCAGGTGAGAGGAAAATGTAAAGAGAAGGACAAACCTGCCCCAAGCAGGACCGTAGTTTGCTTGAAGGCTCTCTAAAGGCTGATAAGAAGAATATGGGGAGGCATGAAAATACTGGTGGACAGTGCATCACCTGTCTTATTCTCCTCCTTAGTTTCTTCAAAAAGAAATACACAGACTTATATTTCTTTTCAAGCATGCTTACCATTTGTGTTTCTCTTTTTTATTAGTGTAACTGCCCAGTAGGTTTATCTTATAGTTGCCCAGAAAGCCAAATGGAGCTGAGAACAGCAGGCTTTCTACAATAGAGAAAGCACTTTCTATTAAATGCAGAGGTAGCTGAGGACTCAGGGACAGGGGTTTATTATTACTCACAATCTGCCAAAATTCAAAGATGGACTAGGGTTTTTGTTTGTTGTTTGTTTTTAAGGATAGTCTGGCAGGGCAGGGGCTAGGGAATGGGCAAGCTGATTGGTTGGTTTGGGGATGGAAATCACAGGCCAGAGTTTGTTTACTGCACTGAAACAGTCCCTGGGTGAAAAATACAGGACCAGAGCTTGTTTCAAGCATTTGGTCTGGGTGTGCCAGTAAGTCCGAATGCTAAGACAGGGTCTGGAAAATATCTTTGAACACCCATCTAAGGTTTAACGCTAGCAATGCTATAGCTAGGCACAGTTGGGGAACCTAGGAATCATGGGAGGCTTCTGGCTGCATGGCTCCTGAGCCATAATTTCCAATCTTGTGCCTAATTTATAGCTTCTATAAGGAGGTCTGAATCTCCAAGATAGAAGGAGTTTGTCTCAAAGTTGCACCATCTTTGTTTCAGGACTTAGACTTGAATCCAACCTCCTCTTAGGTTAGTCTGGCCTATGGCCCAGGAATGGACCAAGGGCAGCCCAGAGGCTAGAAGCAGACAGCAGTCAGTTAGGGTCAGATTTCTTCACAGTCATAGTTTTCCATGTCAGGTTTTTCACTCGTCATAATTTTGCAGGCAAGTGATTCCAAAGTAGAGCAGTATAAACACAGTGGTTCTGAGAACGCCTGGAGCTTTAGCTGCCTCTACTCTAAATCCTCCTTTGCTGGCTGAGTGACTTAGGCAGGTCACTTAACATCTTTGTGCATCTCATAGTTTTCCTCTAAGTATGGAAGATGAAAGTGATGGTGCGGGACCTCGGCCTGAGGGTAAGTGACCGTCGAGAACATAGCGCACTATCAACTGTATGCGATATGTGGCACTTGTGATTCAGGCACAGTTGATGATGTGCATATGTTACTCATGTGCGTGTTAGCTCTTGTGTTTTGCCTGCAACACTGCACAAAGAAAAGATGTGATGAAAACCATTTGTACTGAAGTTACAGCAGTGATACTTTCCAGTGACCCTGCACCCTCCCAGGGAGACTGCAGCAATCCTCTCACCAGCAGTAACCTCCTGAGCTGGGAGGTTCCAGGAAGGCCCCTCAATCTCCAGCAGGTTTGACCTTCAAGGAGCTTCAGGGAAGGAGCTAGAGAAGTATTTCTATCTGGGAGGAACTGGGAGTTTATTAGCTCATCCGTACAGCTCATCCAAAGGGGAATAATGATTCAATTTCTGGCTTCAAATCTGCCCCAATAAAATTCTTATAGTTTTGACCAGGTGCAGTGGCTCACGCTTGTAATCCCGGCAGTTTGGGAGGCCGAGCGGGTGGATCACCTGAGGTCAGGAGTTCGAGACCAGCCTGGCCAACGTGGTGAAACCCCATCTCTACTAAAAATACAAAAAGTAACCCGGCGTGGTGGCGGGCGCCTGTAATCCCAGCACCTCGGGAGGCTGAGGCAGGAGAATCGCTTGAACCCGGGAGGCGGACGTTGCAGTGAGCTGAGATCACATCATTGCACTCCAGCCTGGATGATAGTGCAAGACCCTGTCAAAATATATATATATTTTATAGTTTTACAGTGGAAGACATTTCTACATGTAGGGGAGGAAATATGACTTTTCCTCACCCAGCCTAGGTTCACTGCTGAGACCCTTATAGCAAAAGAAACTAACAAGAGAAGAGCATATGTATTTATTTAATGTAAGTTTTACATGACAGGAGCGCCTTTCAAAGGAAATGAAAGCCCATGGAAACAGCTAAACCTCAGTTTTGTTTTTTTTTAACAGTCAGTTTATTGAAGAATGGATAGTCATGGAGACATATCATTAAGACCATAATAGTATGACCTAACAGTAACAAACTGGGGAAAACGTAGCCAGGCCTCTGTATTTAGGCTCTTCTCTGTGTCCCTGTGTCTTCAGAATCGAGGATGCACCTTTCCTCTGGGTACAGAGAGGGCACCTCTCACATAAGTGTCTTATAATCGACTTCAGAGAAGAAGGGCGGCAGGTGGTGGGGTGACAATGACCTTCCTGCTTCTGTTGTTTACTCAAATTCCTTTAGCATAAAATATTCAGTACCCCAAGATGTTATATTTTGGAGTAGCATGTCATGAACCCCATCATGCACATGCAACAAAACCCAGAATCTTTGAAGAGTGATGACTTCAAAATATTTAAATTCAAAATACAAATGATGACCAAGTAGGGTGGCTCATACCTGTAGTCCCAGCAGGGAGGTGCAGGGAGGCCCAGACAGGTGGATCGCTTGAGTTCTGGAGTTCGAGAGCTGCCTGGCCAATATGGCGAAACCCCATCTCCACTAAAAATACAAAAATTAGCCCAGCATGTGGTGCACACCTGTTGTTCCAGCTACTTTCAAGGGGTGGGGAATGAGTGGGCTGAGGATTAACGGAAACAATATCATATTTACAAATTATTTTTTTCCTATAAGGCTAGTCAAGTGAAGCAGTGGTCTTATGCAACAGGTCTTATGCAACAGGTCTTATGCAACAGGTTTTATGTAATGCCTTTAACTTCAGCACTTTCAGCAAATTTATCTTCTGCGGGAGAGATACCAATTCATATTCCAATTTATTTCTCAACTCTAATACTGTCCCTTTCTTCATTTACTTGCTGGCACAACAAACTTTCTCCCCCTTCCCCCACATTTCTTAGACTAGGTCTCACTCTGTCACCCAGGATGGAGGACAGTGGTGTGATGTCAGTTCACTGCAGCCTCCACCCCCTGAGCTCTAGTGATCCTCCCACCTCAGCTGCCAGAGTAGCTGGATCTACAGACATGCACCACCACATTCAGCTTTTTTTTTTTTTTGTAGAGATAGGGCCTTGCTATGTTGCCCAGGTTGGTCTCCAACCCCGGAGCTCAAGAGATCTATTTGCCTCAGTCTCCCACATTGCTGGGATTTCAGGTGTGAGCCACTGTGCTGGCCATGAGCCCATGATGTTCTAATAAGGGGACAGGTGCCTTCCTGGCTTAACTAAGGGGAGGGTACAACAGAAGGACATGGTGGACATTACACATAGATATTCTGTTGCATATGATGGACAGCGAAACTTCTAAGATATTTTCTTCTCTTTTCTTTTTTGAGTCAAGGTCTTTCTCTATTGCCCAGGCTGCAGTGCAGTGGCACAATCACAGTTCACTGCAGCCTGAACCTCCTGGGCTCCTGCGATCCTCCCACCTCAGCCTTCCAAGTAGCTGAGACTACAGGTATGCACCATCATATGTGGCTATCAAGAAAAATAATAATTCTGTAGAAATGTGGTCTCACTAAATTGCCCAGGCTGGTCTCCAACTCCTGAACTCAAGTGATCCTCCTGCTTCGGCCTCCCAAAGTGCTGTGCTGAGATTACTGGCATGAGCCACCATGGTCGGCCCTGTTTCTTTTTAAAATTTATTTATTTTGAGTCAATATTTTATTTTCTCTGGAAAGATAAAGGGAACAAGTTTTTTCCAGAAACAGGCGTATGGTATGGGCCCAATGATACCCTGATCCACCCCTTAGGCTTCCACTACCTCAAAAGTAGTTCATAAGCTGACTTGTTGGAAATCTTTAGACAAAATGATAGCAATGTGGTGCGAGTATTGAAAACCACACGGGCCGGCTGTGGCTCAAGCCTGTAATCCCAGCACTTTAGAGGCCTACACTGCATGATCACGAGGACAGAGGACTGAAAGACTATCCTACACACACGGTGAAACCCGTCTCTACTAAAAAATACAAACTAGCTGAGCTAGGTATGCATGCCTGTAGTCCCAGCTACTCGGGAGGGGCTGAGGCAGAGAATGGCTAAACCCGGAGGGCGGAGCTGCAGTGAGCTGAGATCCGCCACTGCACCCAGCCTGGGCGACAGACAGACTCCGCCTCAAAACAAAACAAAAACAAAAACAAAACAAAGAAACCATTGCCTACTAATGCAAAAGGTTTATTCTGCTGTACCGCCTAGTTCTGGGCTCAGGACGTAATCCCTGGACAACCCCTTCACGTGCTCTGGTGGACTTTAGGTGGCCTTTTAGGACCCTCTCAGTGACATAGTAGCTAGACTTACTCCAGCTGTCTGCATCTTAGGGTCACAGATACCTTCCGGTGGTAATTTGTATATGCTCTCACTGGGGTGAAGCATTTCCATGCCAATGAGCCACAGCCCAAGTAGCAGGTAGAGTGTGATTAGAAAAAAATCATTCCTCATGGGGAGTGCCATGTGATCTCCATAGCAACCGAGGAACACACTGTATCAGGCAGGTAGTTGGATCCATTTGCAACGTTTGGCCTATGTCCCAACATTTCCATTGTGCCTATCACCCCTAATCCTCTGGACTGGTGCAACCCAATAATGATACAATAAAAACTCAATTGACAAAACTAACAGAAGTTTTTAACCTTCCCTGGCCAAAGATCCCCCACTGTTTCTGAAAAACTTTCACTCTCTCCCTTTGAAATTAGAACAGGAAGACCCATGCAGTGGTTAGATGAAGGGGCTTATGAACCTGTACTGTACTTCTTAAAGGTAACATCCTCCATCATTGCTAAGGTCTCACAAGACTTCTTACCAAGAGCTCCAAATTAATACAGGATGCCTTTCATAATGAGCTGCTGGGAAATGAAAATATCACAAATTGTGGCCTATAATCTGGAGATGTTGTTTACTGGAAACATCAAATAAAATATTCCCTCCAAGCCCACTGGAGGGCACCAAACATATATTATTAATATTAATGTTTTCCTTTCTTTCTTTCCTTCCCTCCCTCCCTTCTTTCTTTCTCTCTTTCTTTCCTTCCTTCCTTCCTTCCTCTCTCTCTCTCTTTCTCTCTTTCTCTCTTTTTGATGCGGTCTCCCTCTGTTGCCCAGGCAAGAATGCAGTGGTGCAATTATGACTCACTGTAGCCTTTCACTCCTGGGGTCAAGCCATCTTCCTTCCTGAGTCTCCCAAGTAGCTGGGACCAGAGCTGTGGGCCACAGCACCTGGCTCACATCAGGTATTATTGCCCAGTCTCTGTGGCAGTAAACATAAGGGCGTTGACACACAGATTCATGTTTCTCATATCCCTACCAGAGTGGACATCTGTCAGTGGAGGTTTTCACTTAAAGGTGACCTGCAATATCCCTGACCAAGATGTCAAGTAGCTGACATCTGTTGTAGCCCACTTCCACCCAAGATACTGGGCTGTATAACCAGTTATTCACAATTCCAGTGCTAACTGCAACTGAAAGGGTTGGTCGCTTTTTCTGTTGACTGGAATATGTACACCGTTAGGGCTCCTTTAAGTTGTAGGGGTCCTCTCTTGGTGGTTTTGGTAAAATCATCCTATATGCATATTCTCTAAAGATATGACACACTAGTCCTATTGCATGTATGTGTGTATATATATACCTACACACATAGCAAAATGCCTGTGATCAGATTGTTGTTTTACTGTCCCTAATTAATTTGATTACAGCAGGGAGGGATAATTTTCTGATCAGAATCTCACAAACCATTGCCACTGTGAGAAATTTGACAAGGTGCTGGGTTTGCCACCTAAACCACTCCAAACCACTTTTTACCACACACCATTGGTACATCCCAGCAATTTCACCAGTATTCCCTCTGATTGCACTCATGATGCCAACTCGATCACATCAAGCAAAACCTGTTTATCAAATCTGTCTGACTCTTTCCTAACTCTCCGCCCCACGCCTCAGCTTAAATCATCATAATTGTAATTGTCAAAATAACTGCCTGTAATCCCAGCACTTTAGAGGTCGAGGCAGGAGGATCACTTGGTTTGCAGTTTGGAGACTAGCTTCCTGGGCAAATGGTGAAACAATGTCTCTACAAAATATACAAAATTAGCCGGGCATGGTGGCACCCAAGTGTAGTCCCAGTTACTCAGGAGTATGAGGTGAGAGGATGACTAGAGCCCAAGAGTTCGAGCCTGCAGTGAATCCTGATGACACCACTGCACTCCAGACTGGGCAAAAGAGGAGACCGCGGTCTCAGAAAGCAACAACAAGCTGGGTGTGGTGGTGTGCCTGTAACTCCAGCACTGGGAAGCTGAGGTAGAATGATTCATTGAGACCTGAAGGTCAAGAGGTCAAGACTGTACTGGGCTGTGATGTTGCCACAGCACTCCAGCCTGGGCAACAGTGAGACCTCGGCTGCAAGAAAGAAAGAAAAAAAAAATCGGAGACATCAACCAAACAAAAAATTGCTTCCTCACTCTGAAATGACAATGGTGAACACCATGATGCTATTGGAAAGCTAAGACAAAAACACTCCCTCCTGCTATCAGGATCCAACCTGCCCTCTTGCTCTAACATGTGTGACCCATGGTTTAAATGCTGAAAGCTGATGTAGCCAAATTATACTACATTTACCTGTTCTGTACCAGCATTTATTTTGTCTCTGGAGGAGATCACCATCCATGGCCCTGAAATGTCTAAAGACATGGAATGATGAAGTGCAATGTCTTTTAGGATATTTGGTCATGCCTATACAAATATACCTCTGAAGAAACCCAACATTGGATGAGTGGGGAGGCCGAGGCGGGTGGATCACCTGAGGTCAGGGGTATGAGACCAGCCTGGCCAACATTGTGAAATCCCGTCTCTACTAAAACTACAAAAATGAGCTGGGTATGGTGGTATTCACACGTACTCCCAGCTACTCAGGAGGCTGAGGTAGGAGAATCACTTGAACCTGGGGGGCAGATGTTGCAGTGAGCCAAGGTTATGCCACTGCACTTCAACCTAGGAGACAGAGCGAGACTCCATCTCAAAAAAAAAAAAAAAAAAAAAATTGGAAGAGTATCCTCAAACTTTTCACTAGGCATGTCCACCACAGTCTATTTTAGTAATAGTTGGAGATCCTATTGGGAGAAAACTTGCTAATTATCTGCCTGGCCATTAAGAAGATAGCTCCAAACATTTTTGGGGAGCACATTTTTGCTTTGATGGGATGTTGCTTCCCATGGTTAGAAATCCTTCTTTTACCTTAGGTAACATTGCTGATAAAAATTGAACATGGTGGCTCTGGCCTATAATCCTAGTGATTCAGAGGCTGAGGTGGAAGGATCACTTAAACCCAGGAGTTCCAGGCTGAAGTGAGCTATGATGGCGACACTACACTCCAGCCTGGGTGACAGAGCCACTCCTTCTCTCTGAAAGAAAAATACAGAGTTCAGGCTTGGTGGCCTATGCTTGTAATCCCAGCACTTTGAGAGGCTCGGGTGGGAGGATTGCTTGAGTTCAGGAATCTGGGACCATCCTGAGCAAGATAGTGAGACCCTGTCTTTCAACAAACAAACAAAACAAACAAACAAACACAAACAAAAAATTAGCCAGGCATAGTGGTGCATGTCTGTAGTCCCAGCTACTCGGGAGGCTGAGGTGGGAGGATTGCTTGAGCGAGGGAAGTGGAGGCTGCAGTGAGCCAAGACTGCACCACTGCACTCTAGCCTAGGCAACACAGCAAGACTGTGTCTTAAAAAAAAAAAAAGAAAGACAAAAGAAAGAAACAAATATTGCTGATGAAACGGTAGCCTCTTTCACAGCTCAACAAAAAGCTATTTATTCACTGGCTAAGGTTGTACTAGATAATCACATCACTTTAGATGATACATATTTTAGACAATATTATCCTTATTTAAAAATGGGTGGAACCTGGACGCGATGGCTCACGCCTGTAATCCCAGCACTTTGGGAGGCCGAGGCCAGTGGGTCACCTGAGGTCAGGAGTCCGAGATCAGCCTGGTCAACATGGTGAAGACCTGTCTCTACTAAAAATACAAAAATTAGCCGGGTCCAGTGGCATGTGCCTGTAGTCCCATCAAGTTGGGAGGCTGTGGCAGGAGAATCACTTGAACCCAGGAGGCAGAGGTTGCAGTGAGTGGAGATTGTGCCACTGCACTCCAGCCTGGGAGCCAGAGAAAGAGTCTGTCTCAAAAAAGCAAAACAAAACAAAAACAATGGGTAGATACAGCAGCACTTACAAGAGTTCATAAAAGGAATGTACATTGTCAACTGATAGTGTGAAGAGAGCAGCCCCCTGCCCACCTGGTTGTGATCTCTGCACAACGCTTGCCCACAACCTCCTCTTCCACTTAATACAACACAGCCCAGAACACACAAGGGGAGAGCCACAGCCACAGCAGCCTCCGCAGCCCACTTTAGATGATAGATTTAGCTGAGCAGGGAGGTGGATGTGTGCTGGTTACAACGTCTTGTTGCGTATCCATATATAAATACTTTCCATGAAGTAGAACTTCATCTGGAAAAAATTAGAAGTCATTTGGCTATGAGAAATCATGAAAGAAGAACTGGGATGTGACGTTTTCCCTGATGTTTTTAGTTGGCTCCCTAATGGAATAGGAATAGGTTCCCTTACTGTTCTGGCATACAGATCCTCTTTGTGAATCTCATTCTTGTGTGCATTATATGTGTTCTATTCAAATTATTAATGTTATATATTTCCTGTTTTACTTCTGAGAAAACTGATTTTATGGTTTCTAAAGACTAGAGATGATTAAACAAGTGACAGCTGTAGACTTAACTGAGGTCTCTCTCTCCTCTTTTCTTCTTTTTTTTGTTTTTCCTACTCTGTGACACCCTTTCAACTGGGCTTTTTGGCGCTCTTAACAATTCCTCAGTGAGGCGGCTCCTTTCCTCTCCTGCCCTCAGTGTGGGAAAGACCATCTGGGTATGAGCCTTCCTGGCAAAGAGGGACACCTTGCCTGAGCTTTTGATCATCAGTGCTTTCAAAAATAAATAAATAAATAAATATATATAAAAAACATATATATTTCTTCTTTATATATATTTATATATATATTTATAATATATATTTTTATATATATACACACATATTTCCCCCCGCCAAATTTGGACCACTTTGTTTCTGTCTTTGCAGAGCATAAAGTGCTAACACGAGGTAAGTGCTAAGGTCTGGAGAAGGCTGTGGAAGAGATGACACACTCCAGCACCATGCCTGAGTGTCCAGTGTGCTCTGCTGAGGCAGCATATTTGTACATTGCTGTATTTGGAAAAACCCTACAAGATTCATGAAATTGGACCACCATTTTTATAACAGTGCTAGTGATAAAACAAGTAAGGATGGCTGGTTTGCAGTCATCTGAGCAGCCTCTCTGGTTTCATAGATCTGGTTTCTCTCTGATATTGAACGACTTGTAATTTCAAGTGGAATGCTACATCACAAGGATAACGATGTGAAGAGAACCAGTTTCCTGTGTAATCCTACATGTTTTAGTCTGCGCATTACAAGCCATTATTTGAAGAAGGGTGGACAGGTTCCAGCTGTCTGCCAAAGAGGTCCTCGGCAACACAGTCTAAGAACCGGCTTCTGGGCGGGCGTGATGGCTCAGGCCTGTAATCCCAGCACTTTGGGAGGCTGAGGCCAGCGGATTACCTCAGGTCAGGAGGGCGAGATCAGCCTGGCCATCATGGTGAAACCCGGTCTCTACTAAAAATACAAAAATTAGCCGGGCCTGGTGGCATGCGCCTGTAATCCCGGCTACGCGGAAGCCTGCGGGAGGAGAATCGCTTCAACCCGGGAGGCGGAGGTTGCAGGGAGCCGAGATCATGCGACTGCATTCCAGCCTGGGCGACAGAGCGAGACTCGGCGCCAAACCAAAAACAAAAAACTGCAACAGAAACGCCCGCTTCTTTGGGGAAGACCAGGGACGGGGAAGGGAGGGAAAGGAGAGGCAGACGTCACTGTCCCCGCAGGCTGTGGCAGCAGGTTGTTCGGCTGAGCTGGCGCACGATGGGGCGGAAAAGCAGACGGGGACCGGGAACGCGCTATCGGTGACATCACGGAGAAGGCGACTTCTATGTAGATGAGGCAGCGCAGGGGCTGCCGCTTCGCCACCGGCTGCTTCGCCACGAAGGACTTCCCGTGCTGTAGGAGCGAGCCCAGGACCGCTGGTCGGACCTGAGAGTCCCAGCTGTGTGTCAGGGCTAGGAGGGCTCGAGGGTGCGCGGGGCAAGTGACCGTGTGTGTAAAGGGTGAGGCGTGTGGAGCTGTGGCAGGGCGGAGGTACCAGACCTCATACTTACCTGGCAGGGGAGATACCATGATCACGAAGGTGGTTTTCCCAGGGCGAGGCTTATCCATTGCACTCCGGATGTGCTGACCCCTGCGATTTCCCCAAATGTGGGAAACTCGACTGCATAATTTGTGGTAGTGGGGGACTGCGTTCGCGCTTTCCCCTGAACTTTTGTAGTAGAAAAGTAGACTCCACGCAAAGAGCTACTTTTTTTTCCCGCGAGTTCGTGGTTTGGGTGGTATGGTAAGCGTTCTCCTCACAGTCACAGTGATGGGAAACAGGAAGTACCGTATTACCATGCTCTCCGCCGCCGTGAGCTTGTTTAACACAAGTTAAAGGCAGGGCCCTTCTCTTCCGTTTCTACACGTGGGGCTGCTTTTTGCAGATTGCTTTCTGGTCTCCAGTCTCTTGAGTTCTCACGCTCTGTGAAAACTTTCGTGTTTTTTCGCAGCCCCCAGAGTCACCCTTCACACAGCCTCTGCTTCTAACCGCAGCCCCCACAGGAGTTTGTGGGATTTCTGTGCTAGCGGGGAACGTGTTCTCACCTCATAGAGCCAGGTAGAAACTCTACGCAGTCGGGTGCTGTTCTCTTGGATGAAAGCAGGGCCTTTGGTGCTGTTCTTTGTGATGAAGGCAGTGTCCCGGTTCGGTTGTAGACACAACACGCTTGCTTTCTGTAGGGGAACGGGAGGGCTCTCCCCGCGTCCAGGTGCCCTTGCTCATGTTCACCGAGGCCTGCAGATCGGAACCGCAGTCTCACCTGTAGGCAGAAAGGGCTGCGATCTACCCCAGCTACCCGAACTACCCAGCAATAAAATGGGACACATTACGGAAACATGAGATAGCGTGGATAATCTCAAAAACATTATGGCGAGTGACGAAAAGAGGGCATCCTGTGAGGCACCATCAAGGTGAATTTCTAGAACAGGCAAAACTAACCTGTATAGTGACAGAAACTACATCATCGATTGCTGGGGTCAGGCAGAGGGCGGGACTGACTGCAAAGGGCACGAGAGGACCTTTTAGAGTAATAGACACGTCATCAAACTTGAAATGGATGCGTTGTACCATAGTCAACTCACACCTTACTCAACTTGGTTGTAAAAAGGAACAAGAAAACCACTCCAAATCTTAATGTCTTCTACTCAATTTAGTGTATGTTTACCCTTAGAGGATTCCTTTAGAAAAATGTCTCTCTAACTGTGATTGGGAGTTGAGGAATTCCTTCATTTCTGTTTCTGTCTCTTTGTCTGCAGTTAAGTTCATGCACTATTAAATGGGATATTTGTAAAATAAAAATAGAGTCTAAGCTAAATTTTGTAAAAGCAAACATATATGCATCTTTATTATTTTATTATTTTTTCAGGTATATATATCCTTATTATTTTTTCTTCTTTTTCTTTTTGGGGTCCTGGGGGGGATAGTCTAGCTAAAATATACATTCCTGTCTCTGTAGATATACCACAAGACCTTTACTCCAGTGTTGTTCAAACGTTATGAGAAATTAATTTTAAACTAAAGGTGATCAAAAATTTTACATATGTTTACGTCTTCTCTACTGTTAGTATGGTCTATGCTTAGCATGTATAATTTTTTTTTTAAGACAATAGCTTAACAGTGATTTGGAAGAAAAATATGTACCTATGTTAACAGTAGTTAATTCCAGGAGGTGTGAATATGGATGACCAGTTATCTTCCCCTTTATGAATTTTTTAAATTTTTAAATGGAAAATCCTCAATGACCTGGAAGTGGAAGAACAGATTAGATATGGAAGGGGTGTGGGGCAGGTGAAAGGAAAATGTAAAGAGAAGGACAAACCCAGTTCTAGCAGGACGGTGTTTAACTTGAAGGTTTCTGGGGATCCGTTGTTGGGATAAGAAGAATATGGGGGAGGCAATGAAAATATTTAGGACAGTGCATCACCTGTCTTATTCCTCCTCCTTTTGTGTTTCTTCAAAAGAAATACACAGACTTACATTTCTTTTCAAGCATGCTTACCATTTGTGTTTCTTTTATTAGTGTAATCCGCCCAGTAGGTTTGTTTGGTTGCCCAGAAAGTTTTCAATGGAGCTGTGAACAGCAGTTTCTAAGCACAGAGAAGGAATCTTAATAAATGCAGAGGTAGCTGAGGGACCAGGACAGGGGTTTATTATTACTCAAATCTGCCAAAATTCAAAGACTAGGGTTTTTTGTTTGTTTGTTTGTTTGTTTTTTAAGGATAGTCTGGCAGGCAGGGGGCTAGGGAATGGGCAAAGCTGATTGGTTGGTTTGGGGGATGAAATCACAGTGTCAGAGCTTGTTTACGCCCGAGTCAGTCCCTTGGGTGAAAAGCCACAGGACCAGATGAGCCAGCTACTGGTCTGGGTGTGCCAGCAAGTCCATCATAAGACAGGGTCTGAAAAATATCTTGAACACCAATCAAGGTTTAACGCTGAAGCACAAGGAGAGTATATAGGGCACAAAGGTGGGAACCTAGGAATCAAGGAGAGGTTTCTGGCTGCATGGCTCTGAGCCATAATTTCCAACTGCCTAATTTGTTATTAGCTTTCTATAAGGAGGTCTGATCCTCAAGATAGGAAGGATGCTTATCTCAGGAAGGGGTAATCATCTTGTTTCAGACTTAGACTTGGAACTAAACTCCTTAGCTCTGCTTATGCCTAGGAATGGACAAGGCAGCTCAGAGGTTAGAAGCAAGATGCAGTCAGTTAGGTCTTATTTCACAGGCCATAGTTTTCCATGTCAGGTTTTTCACTATCACACTTTTGCAAGGTGGATTTCCAAGTAGAGCAGTATAAACACAGTGGTTCTGAGAACGTCTTCTGGAGCTAGGCTGCCTTCACTTCAAATCCTCCTTTGCTGGCTGAGTGACCCTAGGCAGGTCACTTAACATCTTTGTGCATCTCAGTTTTCTCATATGGAAGATGAAAGTGATGGTGTGACCTCGGCCTGAGGTAAGGACTAAATGAGTAAACATATGCACTCATCAACTGTGCGTGACATGTGGCACTTTGTGATTCAGGCACAGTTGATGATGTGCATATGTTACTCATGTGCGTGTTAGCTCTTGTGTTTTGCCTGCAACACTGCACAAAGAAAAGATGTGATGAAAACCATTTGTACTGAAGTTACAGCAGTGATACTTTCCAGTGACCCTGCACCCTCCCAGGGAGACTGCAGCAATCCTCTCACCAGCAGTAACCTCCTGAGCTGGGAGGTTCCAGGAAGGCCCCTCAATCTCCAGCAGGTTTGACCTTCAAGGAGCTTCAGGGAAGGAGCTAGAGAAGTATTTCTATCTGGGAGGAACTGGGAGTTTATTAGCTCATCCGTACAGCTCATCCAAAGGGGAATAATGATTCAATTTCTGGCTTCAAATCTGCCCCAATAAAATTCTTATAGTTTTGACCAGGTGCAGTGGCTCACGCTTGTAATCCCGGCAGTTTGGGAGGCCGAGCGGGTGGATCACCTGAGGTCAGGAGTTCGAGACCAGCCTGGCCAACGTGGTGAAACCCCATCTCTACTAAAAATACAAAAAGTAACCCGGCGTGGTGGCGGGCGCCTGTAATCCCAGCACCTCGGGAGGCTGAGGCAGGAGAATCGCTTGAACCCGGGAGGCGGACGTTGCAGTGAGCTGAGATCACATCATTGCACTCCAGCCTGGATGATAGTGCAAGACCCTGTCAAAATATATATATATTTTATAGTTTTACAGTGGAAGACATTTCTACATGTAGGGGAGGAAATATGACTTTTCCTCACCCAGCCTAGGTTCACTGCTGAGACCCTTATAGCAAAAGAAACTAACAAGAGAAGAGCATATGTATTTATTTAATGTAAGTTTTACATGACAGGAGCGCCTTTCAAAGGAAATGAAAGCCCATGGAAACAGCTAAACCTCAGTTTTGTTTTTTTTTAACAGTCAGTTTATTGAAGAATGGATAGTCATGGAGACATATCATTAAGACCATAATAGTATGACCTAACAGTAACAAACTGGGGAAAACGTAGCCAGGCCTCTGTATTTAGGCTCTTCTCTGTGTCCCTGTGTCTTCAGAATCGAGGATGCACCTTTCCTCTGGGTACAGAGAGGGCACCTCTCACATAAGTGTCTTATAATCGACTTCAGAGAAGAAGGGCGGCAGGTGGTGGGGTGACAATGACCTTCCTGCTTCTGTTGTTTACTCAAATTCCTTTAGCATAAAATATTCAGTACCCCAAGATGTTATATTTTGGAGTAGCATGTCATGAACCCCATCATGCACATGCAACAAAACCCAGAATCTTTGAAGAGTGATGACTTCAAAATATTTAAATTCAAAATACAAATGATGACCAAGTAGGGTGGCTCATACCTGTAGTCCCAGCAGGGAGGTGCAGGGAGGCCCAGACAGGTGGATCGCTTGAGTTCTGGAGTTCGAGAGCTGCCTGGCCAATATGGCGAAACCCCATCTCCACTAAAAATACAAAAATTAGCCCAGCATGTGGTGCACACCTGTTGTTCCAGCTACTTTCAAGGGGTGGGGAATGAGTGGGCTGAGGATCAACGGAAACAATATCATATTTACAAATTATTTTTTTCCTATAAGGCTAGTCAAGTGAAGCAGTGGTCTTATGCAACAGGTCTTATGCAACAGGTCTTATGCAACAGGTTTTATGTAATGCCTTTAACTTCAGCACTTTCAGCAAATTTATCTTCTGCGGGAGAGATACCAATTCATATTCCAATTTATTTCTCAACTCTAATACTGTCCCTTTCTTCATTTACTTGCTGGCACAACAAACTTTCTCCCCCTTCCCCCACATTTCTTAGACTAGGTCTCACTCTGTCACCCAGGATGGAGGACAGTGGTGTGATGTCAGTTCACTGCAGCCTCCACCCCCTGAGCTCTAGTGATCCTCCCACCTCAGCTGCCAGAGTAGCTGGATCTACAGACATGCACCACCACATTCAGCTTTTTTTTTTTTTTGTAGAGATAGGGCCTTGCTATGTTGCCCAGGTTGGTCTCCAACCCCGGAGCTCAAGAGATCTATTTGCCTCAGTCTCCCACATTGCTGGGATTTCAGGTGTGAGCCACTGTGCTGGCCATGAGCCCATGATGTTCTAATAAGGGGACAGGTGCCTTCCTGGCTTAACTAAGGGGAGGGTACAACAGAAGGACATGGTGGACATTACACATAGATATTCTGTTGCACAGGATGGACAGCGAAACTTCTAAGATATTTTCTTCTCTTTTCTTTTTTGAGTCAAGGTCTTTCTCTATTGCCCAGGCTGCAGTGCAGTGGCACAATCACAGTTCACTGCAGCCTGAACCTCCTGGGCTCCTGCGATCCTCCCACCTCAGCCTTCCAAGTAGCTGAGACTACAGGTATGCACCATCATATGTGGCTATCAAGAAAAATAATAATTCTGTAGAAATGTGGTCTCACTAAATTGCCCAGGCTGGTCTCCAACTCCTGAACTCAAGTGATCCTCCTGCTTCGGCCTCCCAAAGTGCTGTGCTGAGATTACTGGCATGAGCCACCATGGTCGGCCCTGTTTCTTTTTAAAATTTATTTATTTTGAGTCAATATTTTATTTTCTCTGGAAAGATAAAGGGAACAAGTTTTTTCCAGAAACAGGCGTATGGTATGGGCCCAATGATACCCTGATCCACCCCTTAGGCTTCAATTACCCTTTTTAAAGTAGTTCATAAGCTGACTTGTTGGAATTCAGACAAAATGATAGCATGGGGAAAGCAGTGTATTGAAAACGATTGCCTACGATTGTGCAAAAGGTTTATTCTTGCTGTACCGTCTGTTCTGGCCCAAACGTAATCCTGGACAACCCCTTCACGTGTCACAGGGACTTTGTACCTTTAGGACCCTTCGAGACAT